>NC_060887.1:25500462-25692962 GCF_014805685.1 Silurus meridionalis
AAGAATATGAGCCAGCCCAGTGGTCGCAAGGCATAAATAATGAATTATAAAGGAGGGGTCTCTAGGATAAAAATACATTTTTTATGTTGATTATACTGATACTGAACCTCATAAGCTGCACATTATATTCCAGTGACACTGCCATCAGAACACTAAAGATCTGGATATATCTGGATATTTCCAGTCTATGCCCTTAATGAACATTTTAATTTCTTTACTGATAGAAAATTTAGCATGCTGCATTATGGGGAAAGTTACTCTAAATAGATATTGAGAATATACCAATATTGAGAATAATTCTCCAATCAGATAATGCAGAGGGATTATCAGGCCTATGTTGCCTGTGCAGTCACAGTATTGCAAGTTACCAGAATCCAGCTAAGTTAGCAGGATCACTGGTGAAATTTAGTAGTAAGAAAATCATCCAATCACACTAGTATCACATAAATACAGGCTGGATTGTTAGAAAATGGTGGTTATTAGTCCCAATTACCGCCACAGGTATTGTTAGCCAACAGGTACCGAGACAGCAGGGAAAGGAGAAGTGTAGGAGAGTGGAGATAAGGGTGGGTACTTTAAATGTTGGTACTATGACTGGTAAAGGGAGAGAGGTATGATGGAGAGGAGAAAGGTAGACATGTGTGTTCAGGAGACCAGATGGAAAGGGAGCAAAGCCAGGAACATTGGAGGTGGGTTTAAACTGTTCTATCATGGTGTGGATGGAAAGAGAAATGGTGTAGGGGTGATTCTGGATAAATAGTTTAGTAAGAGTGTAGTGGAGGTGAAGAGAATTTCTGATAGAGTGATGAACGTGAAGCTGGAAGTTGAAGGGGTGATGATAAATGTCATCAGTGCCTGTGCTCCACAAGTGTGTTGTGAGATGGAGGAGAAGGAAAAATTCTGGAGTGAGTTAGATGAAGTGGGTGAATGTGTACCTAGGAATGAAAGATGGGTGAGTGGGGCAGACTTTAATGTTGCTGAAGGAACAGAGGTGATGAGGAGGTGATGGGTAGGTATGGTCTTAGGGAGAGGAATGTGGAAGGGCAGATGGTGGTAGATTTTGCTAAAAGGATGGAAATGGCAGTGGTGAACACTTATTTTGACGTATAAGAGTGGAGGAAGGTGCACACAGGTGGACTATGTTCTACGTAGGAGATGCAACCTAAAGGAGATTGAAAACTGTGAGGTGTTGGCAGGGGACAGTGTAGCTAGGCAGCATAGGATGGTGGTCTGTAAGATGGTTTTGGAGGTGAAGAAGAAGAGGAGGAGAGTGAGGACTGTAAGACGAATAAGACGGTGTAAACTGAAGGAGGAAGACTGTAGTGTGAGATTCAGGGAAGAGGTCGGACAGGGGCTCGGTGGTGGTGAAGGGTGCTGGATGATTGGGCAACTACTGCAGAAGTAATAAGGGAGACAGCTAGAAAGGTACTTGGTGAAACATCTGTAAATAGAAAGGAAGACAGAGACGTGGTGGTGGAATATGGAAGTGCAGGAAAGCAAGGAGAAAGAGGTTGGCAAAACAGAATTGGGATCGACAGAGTGATGAGAAAAGTAAGCGAGAGTACAGGGAGATGCAGCAGCAGGTGAAGAGGGATGTGGTGAAAGCCAGGGAAAAGGCATATGAGGAGCTGTATGAGAATTTTCACACTAAGAAAGGAGAAAAGGACTTATAAAGATTGGCCAGCCAGAGGGACCGAGCTGGGAAGGATGTGCTACAAGTTGGAGCAATAAAGGATGGAGATGGAAATGTGTTGACTGGTGGGGAAAGTGTGTTGAGAAGGTGGAGGGAGTATTTTGAGCAGCTGATGAATGAGAAAAATGAGAGAGACAGAGAAGGTTGGATGGTGTGGAGATGGTGAAGCAGGAAGTGGATAAGATTAGGAAGGTGGAAGTGAGAGCAGCAATTAAGAGGATGAAGAGTGGAAAGTTGGTAGGACAATATGACATACCGGTAGAAGCATGGAGCTATTTAGGAGAGATGGCAGTGGAGTTTTTAACCAGGTTGTTCAACAAGATTTTAGAAGGTGAGAGGATGCCTGAGGAATGGAGAATGTATGTGCTGGTACCGATCTTTAAGAATAAGGGAGATGTGCAGACCTGCAGTAACTACAGGGGAATTATGTTGATTATTCACACCATAAAGTTGTGGGAAAGAGTGATGGAAGCCAGGCTGAGAGAAGAGGTTACCATCTGCTGAGGAAGAGCACCACAGACGCATTACTTGTTTTGAAAATGTTGATAGAGAAGTATAGAGAAGGTCAGAAGGAGTTGCATTGTGTGTTTGTGGATTTAGAGAAAGCGTACAACCGCGTGCCAAGAGCGGAGTTATGGTATTGTATAAGGAAGTCAGGTGTGGCAGAGAAGTATGTGAGGGTGGTGCAGGACATGTATGAGGACAGTGTGACAGCAGTGAAGTGTGCAATAGGAACGACAGACTGGTTCGAGGTGGAGGTTGGACCGCATCAAGGATCGGCTCTGAGCCCTTTCCTGTTTGCAATGGTGATGGACAGATTGATGGACGAGGTCAGACAGGAGTCTCCATTGACTATGATGTTAGCGGATAATATTTTGATTTGTGGCGAGAGTAGGGAGAAAGTTGCGATGAGCCTGGAGAGGTGGAGGTACGCGCTGGAGAGAAGAGGAATGAAAGTCAGTAGGAGTAAGACAGAGTACGTGTGTGTGAATGAGAGGGAGGACAGTGGAGTGGAGCAGTTGCAGGGAGAAGAGGAGGTGAAGGTGGATGAGTTTAGATACCTGGGGTCAACAGGGCAAAGTAATGGAGAGTGTGTTAGAGAAGTGAAGAAAAGAGTGCAGGCAGGGTGGAGTGGGTGGAGAAGAGTGGCAGGAGTGATTTGTAAAAGAAGGGTATCTGCAAGAGTGAAAGGGAAAGTTTATAGGACTGTTGCGAGACCTGCGATGTTGTATGGTTTAGAGACAGTGGCATTGAGTAAAAGACAGGAGGTGGAGCTGGAGGTAGCAAAGCTGAAGATATTAGGGTTTTCATTGGGAGTAACGAGGATGGACAGGATGAGAAATTAGTTTTTTTAGAATGACAGCGCATGTAGGACGTTTTGGAGACAAAGTAAGGCAGGTGAGATTGAGATGGTTTGGACATGTGCAGAGGAGGGACATGGGGTACTTTGGTGAGGGAATGTTGAGGATGGAGCCACCAGGAAGGAGGAAAAGAGGAAAACCAAGGAGGAGGTTAATGGATGTGGTGAGTAAAGACATGCAGGTAGTTTGTTTGAAAGAGGCAGATGTAGAGGACAGGGGTATGGAGACGGATGATCCGCTGTGGCGACCTCTAATGGGAGCAGCCGAAAGAAGAAGACGACGACTAGACATAAATGTGGTGACTGATAGCTGACAAAAGGATTAAAAGAAGGATTCAACGCCAGTACGTGCAAAAAAATTTCATGGTGTTTAATTTTTAAAGCAATTGCAATGTAAAAATAAACACTTTCGACAGCAGAAAAGATAAAAAAAAAGAAGCAACAAATGCTTACACGTCCAATATGAGAACTATATTGCAGATAATGTCAATTTTTTTTGTCACGTTTTGTACATTTTGATATGTGCGCACATACAGAGGTTTTATTAGAGTGACATTTTTAGAGGTTTAATTGCATAAAGCACTGTGAATAGAATTAAGAGCTGGTACAGATGCAAGACGGCTGCACCCGTATGAGTTCGAGGTGGATTTTGAGGCCCTCATCAAACTCCTCAACATCTTCATCTCGCTATGCTCTTTTGCCTGTGCTTCTATAAACATCTTGGGTAAAGTTGCAACAGACCCAAAATTCTTTTGTGCCTGTTGCAACTGTACCATCGAGTTTGGCCTCTGTGTGGACTGGTCTCTCTCACAGGTTACCTACATTTATCTCCACAGCTGCCTCTGCTGCTGCTTTGAACCTAAGCAGTTATACTTAAGAACATGAGGGTGAACATTCACCACTATCAGTAGAACTGACTGTGATGTGTCATGTCATGGCCTCCAGCTGATCTAGGCAGACTTGCTTTCAACCACCACTAGCACAAAGGAGTTGGACATAATATTCTGCATACAATGGAATGTTTTTGTTATATTTTTATTTACTTGATATTCTTCTGACTGAGACAAAAAAGACAAAAGTTTGACATATAAACTTCTGCACTGTGAATCAGAGCATTACTGTGATTGATACTCTGCTCCACTATGCCCATATTCCCACATTTCCCATACTTCCCTGGGCTGAACACTAGTCTCTGATAGACTGACTTGATATGCTCAAGCTTAGATTCCGCTCTTCCATTCTTTTATCTTTTTAATTTTAATTTTTTTTATAATTATAATATAATAATGATACAGAAAAAAACACCTTTAAAAAAACTTTTATAATCATGCAGTCGTCGTGATGGTGCAGCTGATAATAAAAATAGTTATTAGTTTTAATATATTTAATAGCCTTTTAAAAAGCATCCAGAGCAAAGTTGTGGGATGGCAGAGATAATATGGTCACTTTATCAAATGTTTATAGTTCACTGTTGTGAAATTGTTCTGTGGAATCTCCATGTAAGAAACTTATATAGTTTTATCTCCATGGTCTTATCAGTGTTTGTTCTTTACACTTAGAGAGACCCCTTAACATGGCCTAGGAAGTTTGCTGTTGTGGACAAAACAAATTTTTATGTATCGAATGAATACAAATACACATAAGAAATTAGCATGTCAAGACTTTATGCTAAGTATTTGGATTTATAAGGTTTGGTTTCTGTGAATGTGAAGCACAAGCCTTCCAAGATCACATCTTTATAATTTCTTTTTTTTCTTTTTTAATTTTTTCACGTTCTCTTGCCTTCTTTTCCGAACACGGCAAAAGGGCAAGGAGGTAAAAATAATCTAACGTAGTGTTGATAATAATAATTAGAAATAACCATTTAAAAAGCAGAGAATTGCTGATCTGGCACCCAAATTATCAAGGAGATACTTGGGAGAAAATGAGATACTCAAGGCAAAAACTGTTGTTTTCATTACTGAGATAGCTGTGTGCATTCCTGCATGGCTCCTCACTCAGCCGTACAGTTTTAGGTGCACAATCAGAGGCACTGTTCCATTGCTCTTATCACTCTGAGAGAGTGCAATGCCCTGCCTCGGTTCCTCTCCAGCAGCAGAAATGTACACTATGTGCACCCAGCGTGTCTGCCATGTCAGCCATGCCAGCTGCTGCCCTGAAGGCATGCCACCTCCAACCCCCCACCTCACCTTCCATACCATTGCTATTCCTAATACCAAAAATTCAGCAAACTTAAAGAAACTTTGTACCCCTCTAGCTGTGGCCTACAATCTTTATACTTTTCCATATCTTTGTGTGCAAATGTATTTTTGTGAGTTTACAGAATTATCTTTATCTTTGTGCACAAATGAACATCAATACTTTGTCTACGTGAATGTCAACATCGTACTTTTAGAATTAATGACGCAGGCAAGGGTAAAACATTTTGAGGAAGACAGGCACAAGCTCTTTGATATTTCTCTAGGTCAGGAATGGAAAAAGCTCCTGGCCATATATCAGGACAACAGAGTCCTGTGTGGTTTGGTAAGAGGATATCTGCATCAAATTCAAAGCAGGTACAGCACAAGGAAAGAGACTCACACATACCAAACTAATAACAAGTCAAAAATGTGTGTCTCGCTGGAGTTATTCAGGAAATCAGAACTGAATACCTGAATGCAAAAAAAGAAGAAAAAAAATGGGGAAAAAAGATTGGAGGTTAAACGTATGTGAAGTTTCAAACCTCACTCACTAAGAAGCAACAGCTAAAATCTCTGCCAATTTGTTACTCATTAAAAGACCTTTTTTTTTTTATCATTTCTGTTTTTCTGTCACACAAGTAAGTTGTATTCTAGAATTACATCTTGATTAAATATAAAAATGCAGACCTCAGCAATTATGCCTGTACATGTGGAATTTTCCTGCATATAGCTTAACACTGGATACTTGGTCGATATCCCTGCCCAACTTCTTCCATTTCCAGCTTTAATTGTAAACAGGAATCCATGCTAGGAAAAAATGAATGAACAGAATGACTGAATGGGTTGAGGTTTCCTCTCAGTGAGGTCTTTCCAATCATTTATCTCATTGTAAAGTAAAGATAATACATGAGAACATAATAAAGGGTATCCTATGCTTCAAATCTCAGTTCTAATACATGGCACATATTGACCTGATTGACTGGATGTATTTTGTAAAAAAAGATACTGAAAAATAATTGATTACATTTTTCTTTCGTGTGGACGACCTCATGCTCTGCTGGCCCTGTGTCAAGAATGTCCCTATGTTGGCTTGCAGCTCTCTCACTGCTCCTGCATTTATGCTCTGGATTTATGTGGATTTATCTGAAAACTACCCAAGTCTGAGCCAGCCAGGCCATGGAGTTTCTGTTTCCAAAATTGCAAACAGGTGTTCATCCATCTTTTCTCTTCTTATTTTTCAACCACTGTTCTTTTATGTTGTTCTTGTGCCTAAATTCAACCTGAACCAAATGCCACAACTTTTTGCTTCACTTTGCTGATCATAAACAAAAATATGCCATTACGCTGTTTCTTGGAATCGGAACACAAGGGTAGTAAATGAACACCAGTTTCCTCAATATTTCCTGCTGTCAGGAACTTTTCTTTTTTTGGCCCAAGAAAATTGGTGCATAAGCATCAGATGGCATTACAGCATGCGCTTAAATGCAAACTTTTACGGAAACTTCGGTGATTTACATTTTGACAAGTGAGGTATAAGCATAGCATTCCCCAGATGCTGCAATAGAAGGGTGATTTAGCACACACACCTAGTTGCTGTACATGGAAGCAATGGAGACAAAGCAGTTTATGAGCGGGTTTTGAAGCATTTGTCTGAGAGGCGTCAAATTTGCCCTCATTCTAAATGCTGAGGGCAGGGGGATGCAGGCTCTCAGACTGAGACCTGACACAGGGGGAGTCTCCTAATTCTCAGGTAAAGAAATGTCAGTTTCCTTTGAACTGAATTCACCAGAATTTCAAAGTACAATAGCAACATAGTTGTTTTTTATTATGAAAAAAGCTATGAAAAAATAACATGAAAAATAGTATGAAAAAATACCGCTAATACAAATGTCAGAACATGTTAGTAATTTAAAGTAAAAAGAAAAATTCAGTACAGAAAATTAAACATAATGCACAAGAAGCGCACTAGTTCCAATAGCTCCACATCATTATTTCACTTTACACACATCTCTTTTTCTATTTACAGTATATGGTAGCTTCAATCAATAGAACATTTTGAATTGATCTTCCTATTTCTGTATATAGGCAGAGAACCATTATAGCAGTTATCCTCCGGTGCCAGCTAATGCACTCAAATAACCCCTTTGCTCTCAAATAAGTAAATATGTATTGAGCTGTAGATATTTATCTCCTTGCTAACCTCCCTCCCTGTCCTGATTTGTCTCCATGTATCTGGGAAAAACTATTAGGAAAACTGCAGCCAAATCTTCTGGATTTAAAACTCTTCCCTCTTTTTTATTTTTATTATTATAATTTTTTTTTTTTTTTACCTCCAACCAGATTGATGAGCTGTGTAAGTGTTCTATTTTCCTGACATTATTAAACACATTCATCAAGTGGCTCTCAATTACTAATAAGGGTTATAGGCGGAAAAAGAAAGTCGAAATGCTGGCCCACCGCTTAACGTGATTAAAATGCATTTAAAATCTCAGAGCTCTTATTGTGCCTGTGTATTGTAACAGACCACTTGTAAATTCTTATATCTTCTAAAATATGATCATTCTGTCATGTGAATAAATTTATGTGATATATATATATATATATATATATATATATATATATATATATATATATATATATATATATATATATATAATGGTTATTTTAGTGTTAGCTGCAGGGTTAAGAATTTATCTGATAACAGATTACATTTCTTCCTTGGAATGCTGGGAGATCTATCATTATGAGGTTGGTAGTGGTACCAGTTTTTAACAGAAAGGGTTTGTGGGACCTTGTGCACATGTGGAACATGAGGAGATGGTTTTATTAATGTCTCTAAACATTAGACATGCAATGATTGTTTAGACATGCGACAGGGAGCTGAAGGAGATGGTGGCACTGTTGCAGCTAGAAATGCTGTTAACGTGTTGTTTAGCTCTGTTATTCTCTGACTAGGTGGCCTTAAGCCATCAGTATTCTTTGCCTGTCACATAGAAGCAGCAGGAATGCAACCAGATTCCTGCTGCCTCTGTGAGACAGGCAAAGAATACTGTCAGGAAGCATAGACAGCTGCAGTTGTGGATAGTGTTTTTTATTGAAGATGGCAGACAGCAAACAAACCCAGAAAATGCTTAGCCTAATCATTGTCAATTAGTGTCACAACTTCAGGCGATTCGCAAACAGGCTAACTAAGGCAAAGGCAAAAATCACAAAAACTAGGGAAACAAACCAGATCAAATACCACAAACATGAATCTAGATCAAAGGATTGGTAGATGACTAACAGAGCTGAGCAGATACTCTGCAATAAATGAAAGTTGTGTCCTTAAATCATGGTGATGGGGATTGAGTCCAGGTGTGTGTAATTGGATGGGTTTGTAGTTTTTAGAAGCCATATTTGTAGGCAGTAATGTGTTTTAGACTGGATGTGCGTTGTAGGCCATGGATCTGAGAAATAGAGTTTGACATTGATTCTGACATTAACATGACACTGCACCACAAAAAAGTGTGTTTTAACTGATAAGGCATAAAGAATTTAGGTGCTAAACATGGATTTTACCTTTTGATGTAAATTAAACAAAATGTATTCTGTCTGTGGTCTGTGGTAAGCGGTAAAGGTGTGCAAAAGCAGCTGTTTTTAAAAACAGTGATTCAAAACTGTACACCACTAAGGTTATTTATAAATGTTTTTTTTAAACATGTAGTAATTGTCCTGTGTTGTAAAACAGCTAAAGGAGGCAGAAATAAGTCTGAGCAGAGAAAATCTTAAGCAGAGATCAGTCTAATATTAATGGATGTGTGATCTATAACCTACAATCCACTTCTCAGTACTGCATACTAAAGGGTACACTTCTCTTTAGCATTGCACTGGTTTTCATTTGCTCTCCATTTGTGTTGTTACTCCTCCATATTATATTCCAGAACACTCAATGCACACAATTTATGAATTTTATTAAGTTTTTCAAGATGTGTGCCCTTGGCAATATGGGTTAACTAGACTTTGGCAGCCTCTGTGACCTGTTTGAGCACACAGTCAGGAGTGATATCAGTTCCATATATGTCTTTAATCCATGACTGTTGTAGCCAGCAGCATCATTCAAATTGAGGCTCTGAGTAACACATTTCATAATATTCTCTATAACCTCTATAAGTCAGGAAATTCAGGAGGATGTGGGCCTTCAAGTTGCTGCCAGCAAGAAATTCTACTTGCCACATTTTGAAAAGCAAACTTGAACATTACTTGACGTTATACTGGCCACAACATCTTTTTACCACAGGAAAGGTTTTTCTGTTCCTCAAAGGCCACACGCACACTACTAAGAGCCTCCGTGCTTCCAATGTTACTAGTTCATTGTTGATTTTCAGAGGATTTTCTTGCACTCAAAGCCTACCATTACATTTAATTAACAAGAGAAAAGATGTAGATAAATATATAGATACATATGTACATAAATACATACATAATCTACATAACTACAGAACATTGAGGGGTTATAAAGAGTTTACACATTCATGTTAAAATGGCAGGTTATTGTGTTGGGTGGTTTAGCAACCAAAATGAAATAGAACAATAAATTAAAATGCTTTAGGAAAAAAAAACAAATAAAAAAAAAATCTGATTGCCCACATCCCTTAATTAAAACATTGTTAAAGTTAGTTAGGCTTGTAATATGCCACTTAGGTTTACCAACTTAACATATCTTTTGAAAATTGTATTCCACTCTTCCTTGTAAAAATCTATCAAATAGTAAGATCACTCTTGTACAGAGCCCACTTCAAGTCATTACATAGGTTTTAGGCATTAGTCTGTGACTGGGCTATTCTTAAAATGCTGATATCCTTCTGCTAAAGTCATTTCTCTGTTGTCTTCGGGTTGTTATAATGTTGGAAAGTGAAATATTTCCTAAAAAAAAATACAACTAAAAACTTAAATAGTATTTGGAGATATCCATGATTCCCTCTGCCTCGACCCCATATCCAATTGCATGATGCTGACACAACAGTAAATCTTTGTGTGTATGGTGTTCTTTGAGTGATAAGCTGTCTTGTTTATGGACCATCTCTTGCTGGAAAATATGTTAAAGGCACTGAGGGAGCACTTTAGACAATGTCAGACAATAAGATATTTTGTCTGATCAATCCTGACTTTCTATAGTACCAGGCAAAGTGCATACAAAAGGTTTTTGGCATAAAATGTTCCAAATTATATATATTAAACAGTGCAGCTTGGTTTTTTTAAAGTACCTCATTCATGAGGACAAACGTATGCCAGCTATTAACCTGTTTATAAAAAACAATGCCGTGAGTCAAATGTGTTCTGGTTTACTCACAGCATTCTAATGTTGGTGCGGAGAATAATAAGCAGGATACCTAATGCACCAAGCTCAGTCTCCAGTCAAACCACAATCACTGACATGTGTGAGGCTTAACATTTTTTAACTTCAGTGTGCTGTTTTCAAAAAACCACTTCCACAATAGGCCTCTGCATGGTGCAGGCTAAGGGAATGGGGCAAGTATATATGTCTGGAAGGATTAAGCCTATAATATATATTTAAGATCAAGACCTGAACACCACTGAGCAAAAGGTATTGAGGTTTTACTCATTTCCCCTATAGTTAATTCATCCTGAGTACATCAATATGGTTGTTAACAATAATAAACAATCCCGCACAGAACTATTTGATTTGCCCTGAAGGACAACACTGTTGTATGTATGTATGTATGTATGTATGTATGTATGTGTATATATATATATATATATATATATATATATATATATATATATATATATATATATATATATATATATATATATGTATTAATATAAATATAAAGGACTTACAGAGATGCAGCTTTTTTTCCCTTCCATTTTAAATTGTAAATTATCACAGATAAAATAAATAGAAAGTTTCTGGTTAATATTGTCATGTTAATTGACAAATTAATTCAACAAGGGGCAACAGTGTTTACATTTGTACTGTAATACACTGTTAATAAATTATGTAAAAACATTTCGGGTACACCTCACAATCATGTCTATATCTAGTTCTAGGCCAAACTGTTGCCACAAAGTTGAAAGCAGATTTGTCTAAAATGTCTGGAATTAAGAAGCCCATTTCAAACCAATTCCAGCATAACACTGTCCCAGGGCATAAAATGAGGTCAATGAAGACAAGGTTTTTGGAAGAACTTGAGTGGCCTGACAGAGCTCTGAACTAGACCCCACTGAACAGCTCAGGGATGTGCTGAAATGCTGACTGCACACCAGGCTTCCTTACCCAACATCAATGCCTGACCTCACTAATGGGCTTGTGGCTGAAAGAACAGAAATTCCCACAGACATGTTCAATTATTGAGTGAAAAGCCATCACAAAAGGAAAGTCTTTCCTGTTATAGTAGCAAAGGTGGATGCAACTTTGGAATGGATGCTAAACAAGCACAGTTTGGTCAGGGGTTCACATACGTCTGATCATATATCATATATTGTGATTTTACAAATATTTACAAAAAAAAAAAAAAGTCAAGAGCAAAAATAATATGCAAAAATATGTACAGCATTTAATGTATGTATGTAAATATATGTGCAGTAAATGAATATAAAGGATATGTCAGGGAAAAAGTGCAGAAGCTTTTGTGTAAGTATAAACAATATATAAGTTACACATAATATGTGTAAGTACAAATAAATATTAAGCCCTGGGCAGTGGAATATTACTCCTAATACACCTATTATTGTCATTGTACTCATTTTCTTTAGTGTTCATTTAAGTGATACTAATTAATTTTCCCATAAACTTTGTTTAATTTTTATTTTTTTACTGTTTTTTTTAATACTTGAGCCAAACTCAATTGTTAACATTTTTGATAAGAATAACATATAAGGAAAACCATAAAGCAATGAAGATGATGGGGGAAAAAATTAAACAAAAACAAAAACAGATGCACATGGATCCAGATTCATGAGGATGCAGAGCACATTTTAAATTTTGGATCACCAGCTGTGGTTACTCTGCATCCCAGTCTGCCAGATTTGCACTGAACAAAAGAACATTTTGCTTTATAGCTGGCTGCTTTTAGTTCCCTTTTTGTTTTGATTGTGAAGCTCATTGATTTGGAGGGAAAAGTACATAAATATTATATAGTAAATTTATTGAATTGTGTAATACATTTTAAAAATTGTGATATTTTGTTTAATCCATTACCTATGTTCCCCTAGAGTCATTGTAATATTTTCCTTTACTTGTATAATTAATGAAGAAGTATCCTAGATGATAATTATCTAAGATGGACAGTTAAGACTGTAATATGATGTATACATCTAGATCATGCCACTTATTAAAAAGCCCTGGTGTAATGACTGACTCCTTGAACAACAATAATAAAGAGTACAATGTAGTCCTATAGAGGATGGTCCTGTTGACAGACTAAATACAACATAGATAGATCACAATATGATTTGTTTTTAATTCTTTAACATTCCACAAGTCTAACAAATCAACCTAGACATTATTATTGGCTAAAAATGCATCTTTTTAGCAGACAATCTAGACAAGATCAACAAGCTAACCAACAGGGTTACCTATTTATGTAATAAGCAATCCTTAACTCTCTGAACTTGGCTAGGGAGAGAACATTTTTTTAAAAAATAAAGCAATATTAGATAAAACATGGAGTCATGAAGTCAAATTCTCAAAATGACTTTGTCTGTGAATGTCTAAGCTTTAAAATGGCCTTCAATTAAACTGTCTTAAATTTCATGAAGAAAGAAAGAAAGAAAGAAAGTAAGAAAGTAAGAAAGAAAGAAAGAAAGAAAGAAAGAAAGAAAGAAAGAAATGTAAAGGACAATTGCTAATTAAATCATTCGTCAAGTAATTGCATTACCATAATTTTTTTCTTTGAAAAGCAGTGGTATTTCCTGTTTATATTATATTTGTGTGTGAGGTAAATGAAATATTCGAAGACAATCTCCACAATATAATCATTTGAAAATGTACATTGTTGTACAGGTAACATATAAAAATAGGTAGCTTTAAGTGTCAATGATTTGACTTTGGGACCTCATCAATACTTCATACAGTGTTTATAGGGATTAATAATACATTTACTAAAATGTGGATACTACGGACAATTTGGTGTATGATCAGATCCCCAAGCTATGCAATTGTGACTAAGAAAGAACTTCCGTGCATAAAGAATATGTTGCTTTCAACTTTAATAAAAGATAGAAAACGTACAAGTGCTTTGTTTTCAATCTTCTAGAGTTTATTATCTTTAACATATTAATTATTGAGAATTGCCTTTTGATATATAGTTGATAAAAGGTGATGAAACTGATTATAGATTATATACAGGAACTTTCCTTCTGTCGTCTGAAACAGTAGTGATCTTAATTAATTATATTTGTAGCATTATTTTCTTTTCATTTATTCTTGTCAGTTAAATTTACTTGAGCCATTAACAAGCAGCAGATATTTTTATTGATTCATGAAAAGAAAATCAATAGAAACCACAAATATGGCTTTGTGATGTGCCAAATATTCTGACTTCTTTGGCTGAATTCTACAGACAATAACAGTGTTATTAAGTCCTCCAAATAAATTCTAATTCAAATATAGCTCGTTCATCTAATTTAACATTTTTACTTCATACTTTTACAGGTTATCTAATCATCCTATACAGGTTGTATTCCTGAATTGGTGCCAGAGTTCCCAGTATAAGCTTGTCTCAAGTCTGACCTTGACCAGGATAAAGCTGATGTTGAAGACAAATTGTGAATTGTAAATGAGACGTATTATTGACATTATGATTTACAATAAATTAGACATTAAAATTAGCCAGAAGTCACAGCCATATCTTTGTCAAAACACTTTCTTCGGTCAATGCTGGTACATATGCTGGTACATATTTCCCTGCAGAGAGCATTAAAGTATGTAACAGATTTAAAAATAAACAAGCAGAGATGCACACAGTGAAAATCTGATGAACCGCCCACACAACACTTACTGTGTTAATGAGTAACAATCAATATACTGGAACTGGACTTTACTGAATACTTAGTAGTCTATACAGTAATGTGTTTCTCCTCAGGGCCACTTTATTGAGTAAAATGCCATTAGGCATAAAAGTAGATCAGGTGTGTTCCTCACATTATTGGTGAGAGATGAATCACTGACAGTAAATCAGTTTTGCCAGGAAAGTAGCCAATGCAGAGGCCTTTGTACATGACGACAATAAATAGATGTAAAGAAATGTTTATATATTCAGTAACTTGCAAAAAGGAGCAGCAAAGAGATGTAATGTGAGACAATCAGCAATGCTCAATAATTGGTTGCTTTATACACTGATAGTGACATGACTGGATTTGTAGTTTAACTCACAATTAGTATAGCCCATAGCTATAATAGAGAGAGCCAGAGGATAGTCTGCCATGTTTTTTCAATAAGTCACTATAAAACTAATATAAATAAAATTATACAGGGGTTAAACAACTCTATTAGTAACACTGCATTAAATGAAACTCTGAGTCTTTCAGCCTTTTTAGAGAAAAAACGAGCAATAATCTACGATTTACTGTCTACCCTGAGGCAACTTGAGCACTTGTGGTTGCACACAGTTTCTGTATACTGACACACTTCACTAGACATAAAAATGTATGTAGTAGGCATAAAAATAATGTAGATGGCCACACAAAGGAAAGTAAAGATTGGGCTGTAGTCTGTTGAGGACTATCCTCTATTCCTGCCAGCATAGTTCATTTAAAATTCAGCAGGCCAGGGCCAAATCCTTGCTTATCTCCATCAGAAGCACCCATCCACACAGCAACATCTGAGCTTCAGTGATGAACACTGTGCTTTAGTGCAGCTGTGCCAGGCATGTGTAGTTGCTCAACAATGTGCATCTTGTTTAGACACCTTCCCTTCCACATTTTGCTATTCGATCCCCTGTAAGTGGCTTTTAAATGCTTCGATGCTGGGATAGTAGTCAGTCCAAACATGCAGTTAGGGAAAGATTCACACACAGGCACACACACAAACCTGTATGGAGCAAGAGATGCCAAACATTCCAGATAAACGAGTGAGAAAGCGGGAGAAAGGGAGAGACAGATGGAGATATGTGTGGAGAGGTGCTGCTTAGTTTTAAAACAAACATTGTTAATACACACCTGTGCCCAAGGACGAGGGGCAATCCTCCCATTTCCACAACCCACTGCCAATTGTTACTGTCACTTTGGAACTATAGAAAATGCCAGGGCCAGAATTAACACTTCCTTATTATAAACACCACACATATTAGTCCTTTTTTTCAGAACTCGTCCAAATGTCAGATCTGATAATTAACATCTACAGCACCAGTGAAACAGCAACAGCTAGACTAAGACAATTTTGTGAGCCATGATGAATTGGTGATCAGGCTGGCTGAATGTTCTTAGACATAAAGCATCTGACTCCCCTTCAGTGAGTATATCATGCCCCACAGGAGAATTAAGCAGTAAAACACTGTTAACAACTTCATGAACCTGTTTGTTTTTTGTAGATGAGTAATTAGTCGTCAGGGAGGGAAAAAGAGTGAAAGAAAAACAGCTCATTCATTGTTTCCTGTCATTCTTGTGAAGGGGTGATTAGTCAATGAAGTGGTTAGAAGGAGGTCAGTCTTGCAATGGGAATATCACTATGAAACACGGAATTGTCAACAGGCAGGAAAATGAAATAAATTAAAAAAAACAATTTTCACCATTATCTCCCCTCAGTCTGAAGCCATTTACCTCAATAATTTCCAGTCATGCAGCACCAGGCAAAGAGCAGAGATATGTTTCCACTCACAGAAAAATCCAATCCTGGTGTGACTCCCCACAGTTCTGCTCCCTAAATTTCCAATGCAGCTCACATTTTATATTATCCCCATATTTGCTTCATATGTGTGAATAAACTGCTTCATATATAAAGGTTAACTCTATACACTGTGTAAACAATTATGTATACAATAAAAAAAGAAATGCCCCCAAATATCAAAATTGTAATGGTTTAAAAAACAAATCATTGGTCAGAAAATTGTACTTAAAGACATGCATTTGTTTTTGTGTATTAATATTGTAGGATTTTACTCCTGTGTACCAGATGACTATAGAAATAAATGTCCCTGTTTATAGCTTTCACCAAACACTTCATTAAATATAGTAAAACTAAAAAGTACAGTAAAAACAATATTATAGTACGCTATAACATTCAGACAACACAAACATATCATTTAGATTTAAATTTGAAATACAACCCCAATTTTAAAAAGGTTGTGAGTAAGCTGGGTGTGATATGTAAGAGAGGAGTTCAAGTCAAACCAGGACTTTTGAATTCATAAAATAAAAGAACATATTCCAGTGGAGTGGAAACTGCATTTATTTGACATACTCTCCTGTTCTATTCATACACTTATCCCAGCATTTACCCAATGCCTGGAAAGAATCATCATAGAACAATTAGTCAGTACACCTGAACCATCCTAGGAGATCTTGCTTCACTTTGCCACCAGTGCACCTTATCCATTGTGCAACTACACGACAGGTTATGTGTAGATTATCTAGGATCAGGTGTTCTATGCACTGAATGTTCACAGGAATGACTGCTGTGGGCTGGGAACCACCACGACTGGGATCAATACTGAGGGACGTATGGCCATCTTTGAAATGGTTACACCATTCAAATGTCTTACTGTGGCTGAGCGTCTCATTACAATACGGCAGAGGTGGCAAAAGTACACACATGCTTCACTTAAGCAGAAATACAGATACTCATGTTTTAAAAGACTCTGGTAAAAGTTGAAGTACAGACTATACTTTTTTATTCAAGTTAAAGTAAAGAAGTTTGGGCTCTGACATGTACTTAAGTAAAAAGTAGCCATTACTACTACCTGTTTTAATGTAATGCTGGTAACCGGACCTCATGTCATATTAATATTAGGTCTGTCAATCGATTCAAATATTTAATAGCAATTAATTGCATGATTGTCATGAGTTAACTCACAATTAATTGCAATTTATTTGCACATTTTCATCTATTTTAAATGTACTTAAATGCAATACTTTTCAGGTTTTTAGTACTCTAATCAACATGTGCATTAACAAATATTGGTGCTTTATGCAAATGTATGTTTATTATTAGTGAAACCAATAACTCAACCTAGAGCACGAAGACAAAATATTGTTGTAAATGTTTTAAAGTAATCATGGTGTTTTAAATTACGTAAATCATCAGGACACCAAACTGAACATTTGCTACGTTTCCACACGGATGGTTAACGAGAAACTGTACCTGTTTTAACTTTCTTACGGATTACATAATCAGAGAATATTTGTTGTAGATGTGATTTGTTTTATTTAAAAGTAAACATTTTAAGCTTTCTATACATATTTTTATTATGTCTGTGAGGCAAGAAAACCTGAGATTCAGGTTTTTGTGGCTGTTAAGAGAGATGGCAGAGAGCATGCCATCTGTTTTCTTTATTTTACAAAAGCACAGCATTCTATTGCTATTATGAGTGTATATAAATGAAGGTAGCCCCTTTACAGATTGAAATGATGTATTGCTCTTATCTGTATGATTAAAAAAGACAGAGTAATTTAAGTTAAAGTTAGTTTCAGTGTTATGAAAAAAAATTCTCCAAAGGATTAACCTATTAAAGAAAAAAAAAAATTATTAATGTTGTGAATAAATGTGTGTTGCATTGAAAGTTTTATTTTTGCCTTTTTTATACTTATTTAGATTTTTTTTTTTTTATGTCAAACAGAAATGCGCACTGCATTTTTGTTAACACGTTTTTAACGCATTCATTTTGACAGCCCTGATTAACATATTAAAACAAAACTAATTTAAAATTTTGTTACCTAATGAATGGTCTCTGTTCTCAGTCATATTTACATCTCTGCCTCTCTCTGTCTCAGCCATCTTAACCCCAGACTTCTTGTTGCCTTTTGCCCTGCTCATTGTTTTTTGTTAACTAGCCTATGTCTGTTTTGTGCAAGAAAATAATACACCAGTGGTAGACTGAAAAAGCCTCACAAAAACATGAAATAGGTAGATATTTGTGTAAAAATTTAATGAGTGAAAGTAAAAAGTTAAATAGTAGATAATAGAAAAATAAATAGGGAAGTACGGTAACAAAGTATTTGTACTTCGGTACTTCCCACCTCTGCCATATGGTGCTTGAAGTATTCTGTAGATATCCACAAGTTTTATGCATTCATTCATAAGAAACTTCATCACCACGTGCTGTTCCATCCACACACTGACACTGTTGTCAGCGTTCCTGAGTAATGGTCTCTGGACTGACTCACAACATGTGCACCAACTATCAGTAATCGATAAATACAATTAAACATATCAAATATTTAATCTAATGAAATGTAAAATATTTAAGAAAATATAATGGTTTAACAAATTAGTCTCAAAATAGTTGGAACAGGGAAATAATAATCTGGAAAAAGTAAGTGTTATTAAAATTAAACAGTTGGCGAAAGCTTAATTGACAAGAGGTAAGTAAGATAATTGGGTATAAATAGTGTATCTTACAGAGGCAGCGTCTCTCAGAAGTAAAGATTGTCAGACTGTGTCTAAAAATTGTAGAACACTTTCAAAATAATGTTTCTTAACATAAAATTGCAAAAAGAATGTGTACATAATATCATTAAATGTTTCAAAGAATCTGGAAAAATCTCTGTGCACAAGGGACAAAGGTGAAAATCTATATTGAATGCCAGTGATCCTCAGGCCCTCAGGCAGCACTGCATTTAAATCAGTCATGATTCTGTGATGAAAATCATTGCATGGACTCATTAATACCTCCAGAATTCATTGTCTGTGAACTCCATGCCATCCATCCACAAATGTAGGTTAAATCTCTATTATGCAAGGAAGAAGAAGAGATGTAAAACAGGAAATGCCACCATCCTTTCTGGGTCAAAGCTCATTTAAAATGTACTGAGGCAACGTGGAAAACTGTTCTGTGGTCAGACAAATATAAAATTAAATTTATTTTTGGAAACCATAGACACCACATCCTCTGTACTAAAGAGGAGAGGGACCATTGGCTTGTTACCGGCATTTAGTTGGGATGCATTAGTGCCTGTGTAATGGGCAGCATGCACATTTGGAAAGGCTCCTTCAATGCTGAATGGTATATACAGGTTTTAAAGCAAAAATATGCTTTCATCCAGAAAACATCTTTTTCAGGCCCTGCATATTTGAGCAAGACAATGCTAACAACATGCATCTATAACAATAGCATGACTTCATAGTAGAAGAGTCTGGATGCTGAACTGCTGTCTAGACCTTTTACTATTTGAAAACATTTGATGCAAGATGAAACAAAAAAATACAACACAAGACACCCAGAACTGTTAAACAGCTAGAATCCTGTATTAGGTACATATGGGACAACATTCCTTTCCCAAAACTTGAGCAACTGGTCTCCTCAGTTCTCAGATGTAAAGTGGTAAACATGGCTCTGTCTCAACTTTTTTGAGACTTGTTGCAGCCATTAAATTAAAAGTGACATTGTTTTTTTCCTTAAAATTGTATATATTCTCAGTTGATTACTGTAACTTGAATATGAGATTTGCAAATAGATGCATTTAGTTTTTAATTTACATTTTACACAGCATCCCAACTTTTTCCGAATTGGGCTTGTATTTTACAGTAGCGAACAACAGAACAAATTTTGATATATTGTGGATATTGTTTTTATATTTATTATTTTTTTTTCTTCGAAAAGTAACAATGTAAAAAATCTAATTTGTTTATTAGATGACATTGAGAATAAAATCACTCGGCTTGAAAAAGTAAAAGTATAAAAATAAAGTAATAAGCCTACTGTGAGGCTGACAGTATAGTTTTCTCCAAATGTAATTTAAATATTTGTTTGCAGATGTTTGAAGAATTTTTGTGCAGTATTAATGCAAAGCTAGAAATAACACCAGAAATCTCTGTGTTACACAAGCTTAACATTTGTTAGACTCAGCAGACTGAATGATGGCAAAAATGTCTCAGTTACCAAACTGTTCACAATAGTCTGTGTGTGACTGAGTGTTTAATAAACTTCAGTACCTCAGTAGGCAGACCAAAAAATGTTTATCAACATTCAGCACAAGGAAGTTTATCATACATTTTCATAATCCAAGTCTGGATTAGATAAAAGACCATAAGTCTAAATTAGATGGAAAGACATATTGGTTTGAAGGTTGGTTTAAATGAAGCTGCTCTGGTTTCCAGCAGCTTGGCTCACCACATTTTGTTTTCATCAAACTCCTGGTAGTGAAAAGGAACTGTCATCTGTTTCCAATGTAGAATGTTTCTCTGATTGTTGAACTTGTTGAAGGGCTGTCCAGCCAAGATCTCCTTTGCTCTCTTATTCTTTAACTAAACAAACAGGAAAGAGAGACTTGTAACAGATGCTTAAATGGATAGGAAGTAATGGCATGGAATTGAGTTCGCTAACACACTCACTTTACAGAGTACATCACGCTGCTAAGTGGTGTTAATGATGCTCCCAATGAACGAACTTCCTGTCACGGCAGAGGTTTAAGAATTGAAGAGTTAAAATACCTTCTAATTTTTATCACAATAATAACAAAGATGTAATTACATAGAAATCATCCACTTGAGTAAGTATACATAATATTGCTTACCTAGTTCGTTTTTCAGACGAGTATAAGTGACTGACTGGTTGATAATTTGCATGCTTGCTGCCTAATTTCACAAGTATGCTGTTGATTGTAATCAATACATTAATTGACACTGTATACATTTTGTTAATAGGGTTCATTTCATAGCCATATCATGGCATTGCAGGGCTCTTACATGGCTGACTGTTACATAAAAAATGAGACAATATAGTGTTGAAAAGGCTTGGTATGCTATATGAGTTATATGAAAGGAGGGGGGAGCATGGTAGGGCAATTGATGTCGGACAATGTAGTTACTGTTTTAATGTATTGAAAGAGTTATGAGACTTCTCCTTTCTTTATGTCCTAACACATGGTCTTCTCTGTCATCACCTAATCCACAGTCAATTGAAACCCTTTATTAATTGAAACAAATTCCAGATGTACCCCCTCTCATATATTCCAAAACATGCTAGTAATATGTTAATGCACCCCATATAAAAAATAAAGTTATAATTTTGTTGAACAGTGAATAACTAAATGGAGAATGTAATGGATGATCTTACAGCCAACCAGTATTCTTCTAATTGCCAGAGGTTTTTAAATAAAACCAGAACTCAATGGCAGCAAGGGTTGAAGTGCTGATGGGAACCCTGAGGCCAAAGAAGGCATGCCTAATGACAAGTTGGAAAAAACAGCCAATGATGATGTCTCTGCTAATGGGCTGACAAAGGTTTAACTCCATCTTGGCTGCTGAGAGATTTATCTAAGCTCAGTCAGAGATCTTTCTCTGTAAGCTCCTTCTCCACCATCAACTCCATTCTTTCCATCATCCTCTGTTTCCTCCCCATCCTTCACTCGTCTCTCTTATGTCCATCTCTCAGGCTGTCCTACCTACAGACCCCCGGAGCAGCATCTCATCTGTCTGTCTGTCAGTGACTGGGTAATTGGAGCCGTTTAGGTCATAAAATCCAGGTGGGTGGGGGGAGGAATGTGTGATGAACCAAGCAGTGTGCCTTCCCACACTTGTTTAACCTGGAACCTGGGCTGGACCATTAGGCAAATAAAGCTGGGCTATTTCAACCAAAAGTCATTTTTCAAATTTTAAGGGATGCTTACTTTGTCCATATAAACATTCTTTTGACCTTGAGAGTTTAGGTGATTTTCAGTTTAATCAATCACAGCTAGGTTGACCACCTTGAAGCTCTGAATGTGCTTTGCTTTAGTATTTCAGTCTGATAAAGATGACAAACCGTTATATATGCAAAATAAAATTATATGACAGCATTTCCCAAATACAGTAATCCCCCACTTTACCGCGGTTCGAATCTTGTGCCCCCCCCTGGTTTTCCCAGAATTGCATTTGCCACATAACTAGTTAGTTTGGCGGATTTTCCCGGTTTTTCTCGGATAGCACGATAGACCAAAAAACTTATAGGGAATTGTTTTTTATGGAGTTTTAAGTTGAAATAATGAAATTTATTAATAAAAAAATAATTATCCTAACTAAATAAAGTAAAATGTTAATAGAGTACAGTATATATAAAATAGCATTTTTGGGGTGGCGTCCGTTTATCGCGTTTTTTTGTTTATTGCGGGCAGTTTTGGAACGTACGTTGGAATGTAAATATTTGTTACTGTACAGGCTTCTATAAATTGTTTGCAAACATTACATAATATTAACCTAATATTGGATGATATTTAAAAAAATAAGAAGTCTTTGTTCATGCCTAGAGTAAATCAGTTAACTGATCCTGAGTTGTCATCCTAATGATTAATAAAAAAATAAAATTAAAAAAAGATGATTATGATATTATTCAGCTTTCTTTGCATAGAAATACGGTTATTATTACACTCTATTACTCTGTTTGGCAGTAGACCGTATAAAAGATTTAGCAGATGATAAGCTGAAACCAAATCCTTTTGTATTAATATTCAAATTTGCATTGTTTGGCATAAAGATAAATGGCCTGTTATGTCTTTTTTGAGAATGGGACTGTCTGTGATAAATGTGAGCTGTCAGATATAATTACCATACAGTGCTGTTACACTGCTCCATGCTTCTTTATAAACAAGAACAAAGGAGAATTCATATCTCTTAGAAATTAGTAACATGCTTAAAATATCAGTATAAATGATTGTGACACATGGAATTTACAAAGGATAGTTTATAGCATTCTACTATTTTTCTGTTATAATAATAAAAGATGGACCAGCAATCAGTGAAAAGTTTCTTGAGTTTATAGTGTACTCATGGGATATGACAAATAGCGCATTTAAATTGTGATTATTAACATGATCACATAGATGTAACAATTACATAACACTGTTCATTATAAATGTTAAGGTTAAAGTAAAAGGTACGGTAACTGTTCCTACCATTTCTTTATTAAGTCGATCGATCACACATTGCCATCACTAATGCACATTCATATGATAATCATAAAGCCTTATCCGTACTATGGGACAACCTTATACCTTGATCATCTACAGATATACATATTTATGACATGTTCCTTTGTCCAGGTTCTTCAGTTTCCTCCAACCAGCCAAAAACATGCCAGTAGGTCTGCTATCTATGTTAAATTGTCTCTCGGTGTCAATGAGTGTGTGAATGTCTAACTACATGGTGCTCTGCAGTGAGCCTACATCCCATTCAGGGTGTATCCCTGCCTTATGCAGAGTTCCATCCTGGATCCCTACCAGGAAAAAGTGGTTAGTGAAAATGAATGAATGAGTGATTTGTCCTGAGCTCTTCTTTGGCAAATGTGGCACCTTCCATGAGATTCTGCAGGAAGTAGGAATAAAACAGTCAGTATAGAAACTGTTTTCAGTAACCAACAACATAAAATTAAACAACTACAACAGCAAATGGTTGCAAAGTTCGATTTATGCTTGTGAAGATGAATCAGCTCTTACCCACTGTGTTCGGTCAAGGCGTGTCAATTCCCTGTTCTTTAGCATAATCCCATTATTCCATTCATTAATCAGAATCCATCAAATTATAATTTCAAAGTGTCATTTATCATTTAAATTCTAACTAGGGGAGCATAAGAATGGGCACCACAGCAGGAAGAGGAGATACTCCATTTACTTTCTTTAAGATGATTTCTATCATTATCTGGATGGAAGGACAACTTGAATAGGATTTTTAAAACTTGACAGGTGCAAAAAAGTACAAATAAAGATATATTCTGTAACTAAAACAGATCAATAGAATTAACCCTGATCTCAGTGTTTTCCAGTGCTTAGATTTGGAGATTATTCCATTTTGCTTAACCACATCTCTGAAACTTGTTGAGCAATCTGAAACCCAAACAATAGACACATGATTTTAGACATGACGTCCCATAACCAATAAACCTAGAAATATAGACCGATCACAATGAACAAATCTCTGGTCAGTGATGTGTAGACCGCTTTTACAGTTACATTTTAGTGATGGATGAAGTACAAAAACCATGTACTTTAGTGAAAGTAGAGATACACTAGGTTAAATATTACTCCAGTAAAAGTGCTCACTTTAAACTTTCTCTTGAGTAAAAGTACAAACGTATTTGCTTTTAAATTTACTTAAGTACCCAAAGTACTATGATGTAATATGTATATAATATCCTATTATCATTTTTGTCACAAGGCTTTTGCTTAATCAACTCAGTTTATGTGAAAAGGCTCTGTTATTTATAGCACACTAATTTATAAATAGAATGATAAAAATAAGTCAAACACTGATTGATGTCTATTAAAATTATCATGAGCCCAAAACCTTCTTTTAAACTACTTCGAATAAGGCCAGGGTTGTTGTGGCAAGTTAGAGTCCAGAGTTTCTTCCATCATTTATTACTCTCAACATGTTTTGCTTGCTGTTGAATTGATGCTGAACTGTATGTTAATGCAAAGTAGAACCACCAAGTATCAAAACAAGTTCAAAACAGAACACTGTACCCTGATTGGTGGCTTGCTGCATGCTTGAAAATAATTTTTTATCTACTCATTAATAAAAAGGAACGAGTGATTTTTCAACATGTAGTTGAGTAAAAATATTTGATATTTAAGATATTTACTTTGATATTATAGTTAAGATATTTGACTTTAAAATGTAATGTTAAATAACAAATTAAAGTAAAAGAATCACCAAATGGAAATACTTTAGTAAAGTACAGATATGTAAATCAGATAAATAAAGTAACAAATTAGATTTACTTTGTCCACCACTGTAACTTTTTGATTTAACTACTACAACTCTTTTTATTTTTACAACATAGAACATTTGGTGAAAATGCTTAAACACTTTCTTCTCTTTCACTCTCACTGTGGAAAATGGAGTTCAGACAACTTCTCTAAGGGAGAGTCCAGTTCCAAGCTCTACCTCTTGCAGTACAGATTATATATGTATACTCTTACTTTAAATGACTGCTTTCCCTTGATACTCATAAATCTCCCATAATTAAAGAGGATTTTTTCATATAGTGTCATGTTCTGTTGCATGCATCATTCTCAGAAGCAGTGGCAATTGTATGGCAAGAGAAATGCTCTAATATTCAGGTTGTCATTGGTTGTAACAATTTTAATGTTTGACAAATCACGGGACATATTACAAGAAAAAGGTTGTTTAGTTTTGTGTTTTGTATTTTTTTAATGCTCTAACATTTATTCTGTATTTTTCATGCGGTAACAATTGTTTTTTTTATGTGAAAACGATTTAAACATTTTTAGGCATTCTCACTCTTAACCCAGATATTAGGGTTTTACAAGCCAGTGCACTCTTAGTGTCCCAAGCCCAGATAAATGGGGAGGGTTGCGTTAGGAAGGGCATCCAGCATAAAACGTGCCAAATCGAACATGCGGATCAGGAATCCGTTGTGGCGACCCCTAATGGGAGAAGCCGAAATAAAGTTTTAAGCATACTGTCCTCTACATCTGCCTCTTTCAAACCAACTACCTGCATGTCTTCCTTCACTACATCCATGAACCTCCTTTTTGGCCTTCCTCTTTTCCTCCTACTTGGTGGCTCCATCCTCAGCATTCTACCACTGATGAATCCCATCTCCCTCCTCTGCACATGTCCAAACAATCTCAATCAGGCCTTTCTCACTTTGTCCCCAAAACTTCCTACATGCACAGTTCCTCTAATAAACTAATTTTTAATCCTGTCCATCCTCGTCACTCCCAAGAAAAACCTCAACATCTTCAGCTCTGCTACCTCCAGCTCCACCTCCTGTATTTTACTCTAAACTTTTCCCTTTTACTCTTGAAGATACCCTTCCTATACAAATCACTCCTGTCACTCTTCTCCACCCACTCCAGCCTGCCTGCATGCTTTTCTTCACTTCTCTAACACACTCTCCATTACTTTGCACAGTTGACCCCAGGTACCTGAACTCCTCCACCTTCTCCACCTCTTCTCCCTGCAACTGCACCACTCTACTGCCCTCGCTCTCATTCACACACATGTACTCTGTCTTACTCCTACTGACTTTCATTCCCCTTCTCTCCAGCACATACCTCCACCTCTCCAGGCTCTTCTCAACCTGCTCCCTTCTCTTACCACAAATCACAGTATCATCCGCAAACATCATAGTCCAGGGAGGCTCCTGTCTGACCTCGTCCATCAACCTGTCCATCACCACTGCAAGCAGGAAAGGGCTCAGAGCCGATCCTTGATGCAGTTCAACCTCCATCATAAACCAGTCTGTCGTTCCTACTGCACACTTCACTGCTGTCACACTGTCCTCATACATGTCCTGCACCACCCTCACATACTTCTCTGACACACCTGACTTCCTCATACAATACTATTTTATAATAATAATGAAACATTTACTAACATTGTAAAATACCCATATGGAATTGTATCATAACTAAGTAAAGGATTAAAAATGAATTATTTTACATTTTTATATACATTTAATATAATAATGCTATACATACTTAACAATATTCATGATATTTCAACATTTTCACAGCCAGACATGACAAGCTTTTCTTAAATTTTCCAAATAGGCTGAAAGAGCTGTCTAGTTCTAAATGGTAAAGTTTAGTTGCAAGTAAATGCTACTTGTTTAAGTAAGAATTTATATGTCTTAATGTATCTGTTCAATGTGTTTATTTTGAAGGATAATGTAAAGCTTGGGTAAGATGATAAACAGAGAGCTGTGCAGAATAATATACACTTATTTGACTGGAAGAGAAACTTTTTTTTTTCCAGCTAAAGATCTTCATTGATTTAGACACTGATCACAAAGGCTAATAATTGTTCAAAGAATAAATCTTTGGAAGAAAATCAAGGATGGAACACTCAGGAAACTTGAGATGGTTTCCAAACATCTAAAGTGTCCTAATGACAGTATCTGCACATGTTGACATGTCTAGCTGCCAGTGTTTTGCGTGTCATGACTATCTTTAGTTGTGAAATGACCATGGAAGATAGGGCTTACAAAGTTAAAAAGCTTGACTTTAGACAATACCCCTCCATCCTTTGTAGTCTGACAATGTACACAAACAAACTAACTCCCTCTCTCCTACAGATGATGGAGGAAAACAAAAGATGAAGAGTACTGTGAAACCGTGATACTGTGAAATAATTATGTGCTAATATATGCTTTAGGTTTTAATAGGCATTTCCTAGTTTTTGTAATATTGTTATAAAGGGTTTTTATTACCCAAATTGAACATGAATTCTGCAAAAACAAAGTTCCAATGTGGTAAATGTTGAGCAAATCAATCATTACTAGCTACTTCTAATAGATCTTTGCAAATATTTGCATTATTAGATAGATGTATCTATCTAAAATGCTTTGCAATACATACTGCAATATAGTCTGTTTCAACCCATTCTTATGGAATGTCTATATTTTTTTGAACCTCTGATGCTCATAATGATATAGTTTCCTAGTATCTGAGTGGTGATGCTAATCATCAATTATGTCAGATTAGTTTAATAGTAGTGTAGAATATCAATATGGCATGTACATTTACACTTGTAAATTAACATAGAAAACTTTATACTTATCAAAATACATGTAAATGAATAAACAGAGTGTTATATAAATATATTTGTTTTCACAACCCTGTTCAATATGATGTGCCTTTGTTTTATACAGCCAAAGTGGAGTTGCAGATCAGACTGCTAAGTCTTGGTGCATTGTAAGTCATTAGGTAGAGCCACAGGCAGGATATCCTGCCAGTGACCCAGACCAGCTCTTAAAATTCCACTGCTCTGCTGTATTGGATTACAGCCTCACAGTGGGAAAAGTAAATACCCACTTTATTGCAGCTCATCCATTTGGTTTATGCCTTATTAAATTAAGGACCAGGCAGAGTAATAACATGTATGTCAGACATGCTGTCCAACCACCTTCTATATGAGCTACAGAAAATTCAATATTATAAAAAAAAATGTTGGGGTAGACAAGAATACCTGAACTTGAAACAATTATAGATTAAGGGGAAGGACAGTGATGTCAATGCCTCCACATAAATCTTTATAGAGAAGCATTAAGTAAAATTCATTGAAATGTCACTGCATACTGTAAGTACCGTAAGAACCGTTTTTTCTCTCCACAGTAAATTTCATTAGGAATCCCCATGGTCATTATGCTAAATAAAACAGAAAACTAAAAAACTAAAAATAAAAAACATCAAACGAACAATTTAAATAAATAATATGTGCCTTATATATATATATATATATATATATATATATATATATATATATATATATATATATATATATATATATATATATATACACACACACAACTACATACAGTATCTTGATGCTTAGTTTATTATACAAAATCTTTTACATTTTTTCCCCTTTTATTCCTTACTTGCCATAGTTCAGAGATGTTTCAAGAAAACAATTATATTCAAGAATTTAAATAGGTTCCAGACAAAATTTAAGATGCCACAACCAGGTGCTCACACATCTTGCTCACCCTCATTTTGCAGCCACAATTCTGTCATATTACATTAAGAATAGCAAAAACCAAGAAAGGTGATGAGACAGGTTATATAACTGAGAAGACATTGATGAGACAGGCTATAAAATACAGAAAATGGCTTTAACACATTAAAACAAGATGTGCAGATGATAAATATGAAATTAGCCTGTATACTTGAACTAAAGTTTAAATAGTCTAAATCTAAATCACTTTCCTGAGTATAGTGTTGAGAAAGGAGGGCACACAGAGAAATAATTACCCCCAACTGTGGTTCTTTTTCATGCACACTGTCAGGTTAATGTCTTAATTGCAGAAGAATTAAAAGGTCAACATTGTGCTAAAACTTTCTACCAGGAAGTGCTTTTGTATGTTAATATATCTACAAATATTCAGTCCTTTACTTATAAACCTGTCTATTAAGGGACCTGCCACATTTTTCTGTCTGATGAAGCAAATTTTCTGATTATTATTTACACTGGATGTAGGATACTGGAATAGTTAGAAATTGGACTGCCTTGTAAATTCTTCTAAATATTACATAGTCAGAATGAGCTATCTTTTTTTTCTGCACAAATAAACTGTGTGTAAAAAAAAAAAAAAAAAAAGGAATATAGAGTAGAATCAGTATTTAGCCTGTAAAAACATGCCTGAATACCGCAGGGTTCCCATTAACACTAGGAAGCCAAGATTAACAGGTGATTGTGGATTATTTTACTACACCGAGCACGCTCAAGAGGATCTGGTCAAAATGTATAATGTTTGGTTACATTTTAAAATATGGACACTATTTCCCTGTCGGGTCAAGATCCTGTGTTTTTTTTTTTTACATTATCATACACAAGGACTTGTCTTACTTGCTGGAAAAAAATCAATAATAAAGAAAAAATCATATTGGCCCATTTTGGCCACCTCTATTCACTAAATATCCTAAATTGAGCAGAACACATGTATAGAATATCACCTGAAAATGCACCATTCATCTACATTTTGTCTTGTGTGGGCACAGGGGATAAATGCTAAAAATACATGGAATAAAAGAGCCTGGTCAAAAAAATGGCTGGTTCCTTTTGCTGTGCTAAGCAAAAAAAATCAGAATTGGCACAAAAATGTGTACCTTGAGCCATCTAGTTTAAACAGTACAGTACAGACCAGTGGTTTATACACTGATTTTAATCAGAATGTAATTACAATTGCAGTTGTATTGTGAAAAAAAAAGAGCATTAAAGTAACAAAGTTGACATTAACAAAGTCAACCTATTTTAGGTCTGTACTGGTTTTTATTGCTTATATGCTGTATCTACTGAAAGAATGTTGAAATATGATAAAATAAAGGCAAAAACAAAACCAGGCTGTGATTAAAGTGAGAAGTAGTATGTATACCTAGACATACTGTATATTATGCTTTCTATAAACTCGAAAAATTACTTGGTGGTTATATGGGAAATGCAGATAAGATACATGAGATAGTGTCAGGGTCAGATGAATAGAATCTCATTAAAAAAGTTAAATGTCATAAGGAAAAAAATGAAGATCTTGATTGAAATATTGTCATCACTCTATTTTATTAAAACAACTGCCTGTTACACTGGTAGCATATTTCTGAAATCCGATGTTAAGCACTTTGGGAGCACTAGCTCTTCAGTTCTGTACGCATTGCAGGCTTGTCTGAGTGATTTCTCTCCATTGCCCAGATGCTGTCCCACACCTCAGCAGTGACCACAGGGGAGACTGGCGATAATGGCAGCCACATGCTTCACACAGTTCACTTACTGTAAAAACACTTTTGCACAGAAAACACACATGGAGCATGAGAACTTTCTCACTCTGGCCTCGACAATCTTTCTTTCTCCTTGCAGAGCTGTGCTGCAGATGTTACAGATGGGGAAGTGTTATTTAAGCAGTGCTTTGGGTCAGAAGCCCTTTAACTGTATCAAAGCATTTAAAAATAAAAACACATTAGGCTGAAAATTTGGCAATATGAGCAATCATGGTGATTATGTAAGCATGCCTTAGTACTCTGCTAAAAATAAAACTAAGCCTGGCATGAATTTTTCTGTATTAGCGTGCCCTAATGTGGCATGTGCTGCTGATGGATAAGAAGGACTAATGAGACGACAATATGGGAATATCTCTATGAAAATACAGATATCATAGAATCAATAAATTAATACAGATGAATAAATCAATGAATGAATATATGATGCAGGTGGAAACTAGAAAAAGTAAAGCAAATGTAAAATGGCGTGCAATTACAATAATTATAGTATTTAAAAGTGTGCTACTGTGATAACTAATTAAAATCCAATATTTTGGATCCGAACCCCAATGAGTATTGTTTAGTAATGCATTCTGATATACAGTATTAACACCATTAAGTACTTTTTAGATATACTGTATTTTCCAGACCAATGGATTTTTAAGTTAACACCCAATGTGTGCTATGCCACACAAGCTAGTCCACGCCTGTTAAATTCTGGTGATGAAAACTAAAGAGAGTGCAGATACCAAATAATGTACAGCAGTGTTACACCAGCAATTTGGTTATAAGTTGACAGAAGAATTAAGATATGGCTCTTTCAGAAAATTACCTTATAATATGTGACTACTAACAATAACTTAAAAAATAAATAAATAATTTGAACCCCAAAAATACCAACTTTGCCAAATGCACACACAATCCAATGGATGAAGACTAAGACAGAATCAAGACAGGGGATTAAACTGGCTGTCACAGTGACAGTGTATGTAAAGCCTATCCTTTATTTGGGAACCAGTCTAGACATTCTGTTACTTCTTTCAGGCAACAGACTTTGGGGGTTTGGCCAATTTTATCTGCCAAATGGAAATCAGTCAAAGACCTAGTTTACTTACAGAAGTGGCTTGGGTTCAAGGGACAAGAAAAAGTAATACAAAGGCAAGTAGCTTGCTAAATTCAAAGGCTTGCTAGTGAGGGACACTAAATCTTCTGTATCGTTCCCATATTATCTAAAGATGTAATAAGATTACTTGATAAAACGGCCCTAAAAAATGTGCCACAATGATAAAGCAGATGTGCCACTATGAACAGGAAGAGTTTATTAGGCTGCATTATACAGCCAAAGGTTTGCAGACACCCGGGGACTGAACATCTAATTAAGATAATATAATTTTATCTCTCCTTTGTTGGTATAATAACATCCATTTTTAAAAATGCTTGTAAAAAGTTTGGACTGTGGGTACTTGTTTTTATTTTGCTCAGCAAATGATGTCTGACAATAAGGCCTGATGCCAAAGGTATTTTCATCACAAAGGTGTTCAGTGAGATGGAGGTCAGGACTCTTTGAAGGTCACTTGAGTTTTTCCAAAACAACCATGTAAATCATGCCTTTATGAATACTTTGTGCACAGGGGCACTGTCATGTTGGGACATGACCCAATTTCCAGTGAAAGAAAGTCCTCATGCAGCAGTATACAAAGACATTCTGGACAAATGTGTCCTTTTTAACAGTTTGAAGAAGGCCCAAATATAGGTGTTAATTGTGAGATAACACAACTACTTACATCTTTTCCCATAAAGTGTATATTGAAAATGCTAATTGCTTCCATTTTATTTGGTTTGCCCACATCACTCAGTAGTCTGCGATAGAAAAGCAAACAGTAAAGAAACAAAGAGTTTTAAAAGTTTAACATATCCCAGATCCATACTTTTGGTGGTTTCTGAACATTCAGTTCCTTGACAACTGCTCTATTTTCTGAATTGCATTGTGGTTTTTATTTAAACAGGATGCATATAAATTGAATGAAGTGTCTTTTCCAATCCAGTTAAGTGATCTGTTTACTCTCTTAACCGTGACTGATGTGCTGAGAAAAAAAAAAAAAATAATAATAAAAAATAATAATAATAATCTGTTTGCTGCTAAGTTTTACATAGGGCTTTTGTTTTGATGCAAATGCTTTTAGTGCTCATTTTGTATTTTATATATTCACATCAAAGTCAGAATCACGTTTAGTTTTATTAGCCAAGTGCGCTTACAGGTATGAAGAATTTTCTTTTGTTAAATCTGTTGTTTTAATGGGACGGAGAAAAATAGTACTCAATATGAATAGTAACAAGTGAACATTGCACAAGACAACATGTACAAGGATGCTGGGAAACAGTTCTGGGTAAATGTCAAGGTTTTTTTAATGTATTTTTTGTTATATATTTTGGTGTATATGGAATGAATCACTAGGGAGTACCATGATCTCCTACAAAAATGCACACATACAATCATTATACTGTATGTATTCAATAGCATTAATACAATATAAAAATAGAGGTATCACAAAACATTGTTAAACCAAATTGAAATTCAAACATTATTTATTAAATCTAAACACTATCATCACTAAATACATTTGCCTAAATATATCAATACACTCCAAAGTATGCATTTACAATATATTGAGAACAGCATTGATATTTGTAGTTGGTGACAAAGAGAAGGTTTGTATTTAAGATGAGACATTTTCGAGACCACTGCAAGGGAATAGGCATAGAATGAAACCCTGGCTTTGATTATGAAAATAAGGAACATGGTAAAGCTTCAAACAGCCACCACAACATGCCAATACATTTAGGAGAAGTGTGAGAAAAATAGATTCCTGATTCTCAAGTCTAGGGACATGTGCACCCCTGATCTAAGAACTAGAAGATAAATCTGTAGTAAACGTGAATTTTCTCGTAATGAAATTTACAGATTCAGTGACTCTTTTTGAGAGGAGCACTAAAAGAAGTAAATGAACGGATATGAGGTAGATGAAAAATGCTCAGACCTGCAAATCAAATTTGTCCAACTACGTAGGTCAGATTTAATAACAGTACCTGATTATGCCGTCAACATGATGCAATCGCAGTGTAATCAGTTTTGAGCAGACACATTATTGCAAATGAAGAAAAATTTGTATTGCTTCTAACAGTATATAATGATACACACATGCTCAATCGGAAACCATGTCTTTTTGCTAATTAGTTTGTATCATTTAGGTATGACATCATTTGCGGCTTGAGCTATGATAATGCTTGAGTCATGTTTAGAAGAAATTACATTTTACACATAAAAGTGTACTGTCCGAAATCCAATAACATTCTTTTTAAAACCTGATGCTCTTTTACAAGGATATTGAAAGCAATGACGATGAATCATGTGATGAGTCAACTTCATATGCATTAAACGAGACTAACAAGGAGGGAAAACTGTTATGATGGAGATCACATTGATAATGCAGTCCAAGTGTAGGCTGAACATCGTGATGGTGTAACACAACCTTCCTGTTCTACATTTAGCATCTGGAGAGGAAGGTCAAAGGTCAGGGCAGCCGTTAGCACAACGAATGTTGGTCAGGAGGATTACTCAATATTTAGATGTGTGGAGTGAGCGCCTCTCTTCTGTAAATGTTTGGGTGGGCCCACTATCTCAGTTCAGAGCTCAGCTGTGTCCCATTACCTTTACATTTGTTTTGTTTATCTCATCCCTATACATGGGTGTTGTGAATCCAAAAGGAGCCATAAAAAGGGGAACAAAAAGCTCTCAGCCATAACAGCAATACATCCCAAGTGAAATTTTAGACAACCATTAAGCTAATGGGCTACTCAGGCTGCAGTAATGGGCTCTTCAGGTTTCAGTGGTCAAGACCTCTGGACTTCATATTCATATAAACATTGTGCAGCGAGTAGCGTTTATAACGCATCGAATAGACTTTGATGGCATATTTCAGGTACTGCAAATTTGACCCAGATGTCTACTGTTATTTCAGTAAGACATGGGTGGGCAAAGAGATTTTTACAAGTTAAATGTACATATTAAAGCAGGCTTTTAGACACATTATAGCCTTAAGTCTTTACCTTCTATGGATATATGATCAAATATACAGCTTAAATTCAACCAAGGTTAAAGAAAAGAAAATATTTCCCATACCTCATCCTGTACTAGCACTTCTATACAGTTAGTGAACATTTATTGTAATTTTTGATGGAAAATTTATGTCACAATTAACAGAAAAGAAGCACCTGTTGTGCTGAGATCAATGCTATTGCGCTTTTGCACAACATTTTGTTTACATTTTTGTTTAAGTACAATGTTCACTCCTGTACTCAGTACTTTTTTACACACCACAGTGTGCAATATACAACAGGTTTACCGTGTTGTGTGTATTTGTCCTACACTGTCTTGTGTTGTCTTTGCACTGTTTGCACCAGTTTGCACACGATGCACTTTATGTGCCGAGGACACTGACTAGTCCTTAGCCCTGTGTTTTCTGTGATGTAGCTCTATGTTGCTTATGTAGCAACAGAATTCAGGGGGAACGTTGTTATATTTCACTGTGTACTGAGTCAGCTATATATGGTTGAAATGACATTAAAAGCTTTTTGACTTGAAGATACCAGTGGGAAAACTAAAGACAGATACTGTATTTATACAGACATTGACAACTTGAGAAAAACATTATCAGGACCAACAATGGCCATATTTTCAACATAAAATTAAATGGTAGAGGGCTTTGTAGTGTGTGAAAAGTGTGTGTTGGTGTACAACAGTATAAGGTAGATATGCCTGGGCATTCTAAATATCCTAGCAAAAATCTCTATCTATGTAAGGTGTGTGGATCATTAACATAAATTATAATTAAACGATAAACTCAAAACAGCCAGTTGCTAAATGTGCTCAGTAATTGTATACTAACAAAGTGCTCATGTTTGCTCTTCACATTATGTATCTGTGCAAAAAATAAATAAATAAATAATATACTAAGAGATTTAAATTAAAATGCTAAGGCTGACACACATAGTTGTATATTGTAATTATTTTAAGTGAATATTAGTCATCCGAGTAGAATAACTTTATGTGCTGAATATTCTGTATGAGAAAACATATCCTTCCTACATACAGGTATTTATTTTGATGTTTAATAGTCATGGGCAAAAACTTGATTCATAAAGATTCATAAATGACTTTATATTTACCTTCAGTTTTGCTGCTGGACATGGGGAACAAATCTTTCACCATGTTGAAGATTTCACTGTCAAGCGTATGCCTCAATTCCAAATGGTAGGAATACACATGCAAAATATGCTCTTCTTAACTGATGACAATTAATACCTTTCAACCAATATCAATAAAAATACTGATAAATTTATAAATGATTGATCAAATAGTTTTTTCCTCATTTAAGAATCTTTGAATTTAAAAGTACATTGTGTTTCTAAGGGTATACTGGTTTTCAACATTTACCTTATCTGATATTGCAAACAATATTATGCAGCTCACCATTATGTGGGCAGTGCACATTATTGAAATGGTTCTACAGTTATGAGAGTAAAGCTGAGTTGTTTCTTAATTTTTTCTGACTTGTAAATAATATTTAATTTAAATATATGTCAAAGAATCCTTTAATCCTACATTTATAACAGTGATACATGCCATCAATGTATAGAATACGCATCTGTGAGAAAAATGTCATCAATATTTACATCAACATCAAGGTTGTGTCAAAGCATTGAGGCCAAATTACTAACACTGTAAATACATTTGAGTACAAATGCCACTTAAATGCTTATAGGACAACATACACTAAACTACTGATTGTCCTTTTACTGTACATAGAAATAAAGAGCTAAAACACATTGCTATAGCAACTAAGGAAAAAGATCTTCCTTGGTGGAAAGTTTTAGAATGACTAGTGTCCTGAATTAAACTGTGAAGCATGCATTTCACTTACTGAAAAGGACATTGACGTCATGAAGACCATAAAACAAACAAGAACTGAAAATGTGTGTAGCAAGGCTTGGCACAGTACTTCAGAAATGGATTTAAAAAAAAAAAAAAAAAAAAAAGGAAAAAGTAACCTACTGTAATTTTGCCTCACAGTCACCCTTTTTCTGTAGCTTAGCCTAAAATGAGGTACCTTTATTTATGATATTAGAAAAATATTATATTTAGTGTATATATAGTGTTTAAATACAATATTCTGTGCCTCTATTTATGAAATATATATATATATATATATATATATATATATATATATATATATATATATATATATATATATATATATATATTTATTAGTAGTACTATTATTATTGCAATGGAACTGGAGCCTATTACCACCTGGGAGCAATGGCATGTTTTTGGGAGGAACACACACACACACACACACACACACACACACACACACACACACACACACACACACACACACACACACAGAGAGACAGTAACCTGGGACCCTGGAATTTTAAGAAGTCCTGCTGCGCTGCTATGTCACCCCCACAACCTTCCTTCTTATTTTCCTGAAGCCACCATGCAATTAACTCATCTGTTATTTATTACAGGAAAAGACCTGCAGTGTGCTATTCACAAATATAATTGATTAAAAGATATATACACTCCTGTTTAAACTGCAGATTTTTTCTTATATTTAAAACAATAAATCGTTAAATTACACCTTTAATGTGATCTAGTAGAAAGCAAAACAAAAAAAGATTCAAATATTTGACAAAAAACGGAAAAATAAATGATTTAATATCTGGTTGCTCCAGTTTGTACAAATCTCAGCTCACACTTTGTTAAATAATACTTTGCTTCCCACATAAGTCTTTTTAGGTAAAAGTTAACCAATTTAGCACATCTCAATTTATATTATTCTAACCTTTCTTGCAAAAATGCTCCAGATCAATCAAAATGGCATTGCTCAGATTCCTGATTAGATTTAGATCTGTGTTCTAACTGGGCTATTTCAATAAAGTTCTCCTGAAAGAATTCTTTTGATGACTTGGATTTGGTCTTAAAGGTGTTATTGTGCTAAATGATGAAATTCTTCCTTTAGCAGTCTAACATAGGAGGCTTTGTGCCAAAATATATTCCTATTTGGATCTACTATACCACTATACATGATTCCTTTACCAGTCCCAGCTTAGAAGAAGCAGAGGAAGGTGCTGCCACCAACATGCTTCACAGATGGCACCGTATTCTAATGGTGATGTAAAGCATTTTTTGGTGATTTCGTCTCAAGTTTTGGCATGATTTTGGTGGGGTTTTTTTATTATGAGAAAGGGCTAATATCCAGCCACCCTACCCAATGGCCCAGACATAAAGAGAATATCACATGCAAAGAAAAGCACTTTCCAGATACATTTGCAGCAGCTTTCAATGTTTCCATAGAACTTCTTGTCATGGGGTATGTCCTGTTCCTAGTGAAATCATTTTTGTACCTCATTTTCTTCACTTCTTGACGATGGCCCTCATGGTATTTTATGGGACATTTAATGTATTATATAGTTTGTACCACTCTCTTGATTGATACATTTAGACAATTAGAGAACATGGTTAAAGCAGCCTGTTCAGCCTATGCACTTTATGAACCAGACCTAGCAGGGACATTAAACTTGTATACAGGAGTCTTTACATTGCCAGGATTTCATGTTAAAGACACATAGTGTAGGCCACAATACTCATTATATATTCAAATGTATTATGGTGCTTTTTAGACTTCAATTTTGTAACTTATACATATAAATAAAAAAGTTATACTGTGCATAGGAGTTGTTTAAACAAGCAGAAAAAAATGCTGAACTGAGCATGTGGGAGTTAGTGGGAAAAAGAAAGTGATGAGAATTAAGAATCAAGAAGGGTAGTTTCCCATCAGCAGGCTGTACTCTATCGCCTCAGTGGGCAGACCACTCAGAGGAGGCAACTTAAGCCATCTATATAGAGTGCAGGCACGTGGGAACCAATTTTTATTTCCCACTTTGTGTGTTCCCGTAGCATGACGCTGGACCAGAACTAAACAATGAGCAGATGCAGGACAACTGAGGAGTGAAGGTCTCCATCCAAAGGACTGCGGTGTAAATAGTAGGCCTCCCCCCATAGGCATAGATCAAGGCAAACCTACCCCACCCTTCTCCACAGCAGGAGTGCCAAAGAGTAATGAGAGGAGGGCAGCAGGAGTGGGATTCCAGGCTGCCTCTGTGGAGAGGCTCTTTTTCCAAACTCGGCAGGTAGCAAAGCACATCTTTCAGGTTGGAATTCCTGCAATCACTTGCCTTATTCCTCAGACAACCAAGCTAATCTCACATCAGTCTGTAGAGTAATCCATCTACTCTCCACTTCAACAATACCATTGGCATTTTGCTATTTTTTTCATCTGCATTTCCTTTCTATTCTTTTCCTTCTTTGGAGAAACATCCAATGACCGTCCAATTACCTTTCTAAAGGTGGAACCTCTTGCTTGATTATATTAAGGTGTATTTAACATCTAGGTCTTGCCTATAATGCTTAAAACATTTACATATTTGCACAAATGCGCATGTCGTTATCCTAGTAGTCCCACTGCTTCCTAAACTTTCCACTGCAACTGTCTATCATTTAAAAGAGACCTATTAGGCACAACCCAAAGCTAATTAATACTAATGCTGCACTAACATGCCACTCATTTGGGGTGAGCCACATAAGGTCATAGTTCAGCAATGCAGGGCACCAACTAAAGTTAATTACACTCTCCCAAGTGGTTCCAAGACACTTAAAACCCTCAGGGTGAAGTTGGAACATCCACCACAGTACCAAATAAACCAAAAGTCAACATTTTCTAATTAGAGCCTTTGACACTATTTTACATAACAGTGATTAATATTATTATAAATTGTTCCATATAAAGAAAGAGAAAGTTCCAAATAAAGTAAGAAAAGTGGTCCACATAATCAAAATAACATGCAAGAATAAATAAGTGCAGATGTCTAAAATTTAGTACAAGAATGCATACAAAATGTATGGGCTTAAAAAGGCTTAAAAGATTTTTGTTTACATCTACACAAACTACATGAATATTTTTAAAACCATAATTGTTTTTCTTCTATGTTTCGACTTCTTGTCCACAAGAAAACAGCAATTTTGGTCACTGAAAACACCCTCCAATGTGGACACATTTTACAACTCTATCCTCTGTTCTCAAGTGGACAAGAAAAATGTGTTTTTGAAAAATTCTGACGTCACAGCGTGAACCTGTGCATGCGTGTTGTGATGAATGCACTAGGTTCATTTTTGTGGTGTTCTGAGAAAACAGCGTTTTTACTTGGGCCAAAATCCAAAAGTAGTAAGTTTTCTCTTGTCTGAATTTCATTATGTGTAAGAATAAAACTAAAACATTAGTGTGGGATGGTGAGAATCAGCTTGATACTTGCTTGGGCATATGAGTGCACATGCTAAGGCTTTCAAACTAAATAAGTGATGTATTTTGCAATCCTCCTCTGGAACCTCTATCTTATCCTCTAGCAAGCTCAGTGTTGGATTGGAAATCTCAATTATCTAAGTTATATATAAATAAATATTCTATTTCACTATAGGGGCACCAAGAATACTCTGGTTACCATATGCAATAATGTACTGAGAAAATAAAACACACATTAGGACAACCTGGGAATGATGAAAATGGAAGAGAGCTAGGAAGGTGCACAGTGACACTCGGGTACTAGCAGTACAGACTTACTGAACTGGCATTCTTTCAGGTAAAGAGTAGACACCATATATAGTGTCATGTCATGGCGTTCACGATCAACCAGTGGACTAGTTTCTGAGTAGGCGAGGGAGACCCCTATGTCTATGACATTTAAACAGTTATATTGTGATAAAACAGCCATGATTTGGCTCAACCCATATATACCCCATATATAAACCCATACACACACACCCACACATATATATAAAGAAACATCCAAAACTGGGAGTACATCTATGTGTATAGTGTGCACTATAGAATGGCATCCCATCCAGTGTGTATTACTGCCTCACAACTAGTGTTTCTGGAGATTTATAAAGATGAGTGGCGGTGCCCATGCCGCTGCAAATCTATTATTAATAAATGTTTATAAAAGTTTAACCTGTACATCACTTTAGCAGAAAAGAAACAACTCTTACAAAGAAATTGAAAACATTTAATTTTCTGAAACCTAACAATGTAAAATAATAGTACAACACATATTTATATAGTTAGGACTGGACTAAATATCACCATAATTTACATATTGTGGTGGTTATCATTTTAACTCCAGTACACGTAGTTTGGTTTGTTGATAAATGCATTGTTGTACTCTACATATAAACTGGGGGGAAAAAAAACCATAACAACAAAGTTGGTTGTGTGAGCCAAAGCCTGTATACAATCATTTGCACAAAATCTCTACGCACAAAAAACAGGAGCGGCTGCTCTATATTGTTGCTGTTGTATTAGAGCAACAATGTCTTTTTAACCTTCTCTGCAATAAATTAGGGGGAAGGAGGCATGCCAGGTGTTTAACAGACATGAGGGTAAGTGAAAAATGACAGTAAATTGCTATTAAGCAGAATGTAACTTCAATGTCTAAACATGTTATCCTGACACAGCTTTTACCCCAAGCAGGTGACGCCAGGTGGTGTGTTATGGTCACACTTCAATGCTGTGGCAACTGTGTCAGCTGTCTGAGTTTTGCTTATGGTAACATGAGGACACAGGATCAAGGCTTGGATTGGCCAGCGGACAGGCCAGCAGCGGGCCACCATGTCCATGTTGCTTTACGCTAAATAGCAAACAAAGCACAGTGTGCCAGCCTCGGTCAGGGGCGATTAGGCATGTGGTTTGTTTTCCCATGAATCATCTATAAACACTGCTCAGGTGCACGCCGTACTTGTGTAGTGTTTTACATGAGCTGTGTGATGTCATAGCCCCTGAAGACCCAGCATAGCAAAAATAATATTTGGCTTAAAAAAAAAAAAGAATTCTAAGGTTATTAAAAATCCCATAATGTAATATTACAGAATTTAGAAAGAACATAAATGTTTGTATAGATGAAAGAAAAATATTGTTATAGAAAAATATAAATATAATACAATAATTATTATTAGTGTTATCATTATTGTTATGGTTATTGTTATTATTACTGTCAATATGATATATAATACTTTTTCCCCACTACAAGTCTCTGGAAAAACTCCACGAGAAACAAGTGAAAATGAAAATCAGTGGTTTGTTCACCAATTGTTTAACTGACAAATCAATTACAAACACAAACTGAAACAGAAAATGGCGATTTCGGTTGTCAAGGAATTACATTTTTCTACATCTTTAAACCTTAACCATGCTGTTTGTTGTTTGAGCATAGCCCAGAAAGTCCGAAGGGATTACAGGGTTTTACCTCTGTACAGAATTCTGTAAGACAGCACAATGGCTTGCTTAAATCCAGAATTTACCCCCTCTGTTCTTCCCTTAAAAATAGCCTTTAAACAAGAGGTTCTCTCACTGGGCCAACATCAACATCCAATAAAGCTCAAAGATAAACAAGGACCAGGCTCTATGGCAGAGTAAATTTCATCCCTTGGGAAATGCGGCCAATTCTCTCCCATCTGCTCAAACACAAACCTGCTGGCTTCTACGCTGCACAAAAATCAGGCTAGCAAAAAAAAAAAAAAAAAAAAAAAAAAAAAAAAAATCACCTTCTGGAATTTGTCTGATTATGTCCATGCTACAGGAACTATAGAAAATGTTTTTTTAGTTTGGCCTTTTCTAATTCTAGAAAACCCACGAAAAGCCTGTTACTGCAAATAAATGTAAAAAAAAAAAAACATTGCAAGAGAGTAGAGTTTTGGTGTACAATCTTATCTTAAATACATCATTGTTTATTTGTACTAAGATTATGGACAACTTTATTTGAAAGAGGAAAAAAAGTAGATGTTACAGATATTTTTAACAATGCCAAGATCTACAGTCCTGAAATTACTGTTATTTAATTATAAAGACTTGGACAATTCATTATCAGAAAGCTAAAGGTACAATTATTCTCTATATAATTAAATAACTACAATAATACAATATCACTGTAGGTTATCAATTGAAAAAGGTCAAATGCCCGAGTAAGATATTTGGTCAACATGGGTTCCCGACTTGGCTATTTGTCTCTGGGACTGTAATGGAATACCAGTCCTCAAAAAAGGTATTTACTGAGTTTTTGTTTTAATAACGGTTCAATGAGGTGGAAAAACACAGTCCAACACATTTAGCCCAAATTTGCCATGGGTTTGGTTGGGCTCAGACCGGTACTGGTGATGATAATAGCATGCGGCATAATTTATACACATTTTTATCTTCATTAAACCATCCGTTAAGCCCTCGTCAACTGTGAATGAGCACACGGTCATGTTTGAGGAAACCAGAAAGGTTTTATTACAGAATAAGATTAATCATTTGCCATTTGTATTGATTTGCAGTGACATTCTAAAGAGACAAGTGAATCCAAAGCATGCCAAGCTAAAATGACTTGAATAACAAAGTTTTCATTTTGAAGCAATTATACTACAAAAGTATAATTACAGCAGAAATCTCTCAATGTTTCCTTCAAGATGATACCACTCTCCAATCTCATCAATCAGCCTTAAAAACCGGCTACAAACAACATGAAAAGACAAGAAAAACCCCAGAAAACCCAGACTGGCCTCAAACATTCAGGACCTCCAATAAATAATGAAGATCTGTAATAACTGGTAATCAAAAACACCTGAATCGTGCTTGTTCTAATTCCCTCAGAAGCTCATGGTAATAGTACAAACTGCATTATTAGAGGATGTTGCCCAAGGAAGTCACAGTCTGTTTACATCATGTCTGCTCAGCTGTAGGTAAACAGCTATTATTCTATACTGGGTTTAAATATCTGAATTTGAAAATCACAAAGTTCAGGTTAAATAATAACCAGGCTGCAAGTGTCTTCTGATCTGTTGCCATGGGACCCCGATATCTGTGTTGATTTAGTTTAAGTTTTTATCCCAAAGTCTGGACAAAATTTATTTTCCTGTCAGATCACAATGTTACACAGCAAATCAAACCTGCACATTAACTATGACTAATTCAGCATCAGGACCATGCCAATATAACAAAGCCTAAAGCGCTTTAATAAGGTTGACACGAGCTCTTCGTGTTGAAAAAGGTTTCACTCTGGCGATGACAATGCACCAGCATCGCAGGTTCTATCTTGAAACTGTATCACTAAAACAATATCCTAAAAATCCGCACAGACATGCATTACAGTCCAGCCAGAGGGAAGTCGTCCTAACACCATGTCCAATTTCAGTTATTCAGTGTTTTCACTTGGTTATCTAATTAAATCTGCTCGGAGTTGGTCTTGGGCAGCGTCAGAGCAATGTGGGTTTCTGGACAAGCAAAACAAATCAAGACCTCCAAAGCTAGATTAGAAGCAGACCAGCCATGCAAGAATGAGGAAAGGGGAGGAGGGAGACAGCAAGAGTCAGCCAGTGCTGAGGGTTAACTAGTGAGGTGAGGCAGTATGTTAAAGTTCTTCACCTGGAACAACATCTGTAAATATCCAGCTGTGTAAATATGCACGTGTTAAGTGTTCCCCAGGCCGGGTGCCCTGCATGATGGTACCTGCCATACAAACAAACAAATGGAGAGTCTTTTGGAAAGTCAACAATGTAATGAAATCAAGCATAGCAAATCTTTGGTCTGTTTCTATACTTTCATCCCATTAACTTTGAAAACAGATCTCTATTCAGTTTTTTTTTCTACAAAAAAATAAAAAAGAACCACGCTTCTATTGGTGCATTATGCCATCATGCAGTCAAAGAAAAAAAAATTACATATTCAAATTGTGTGCTGGTCTAGGGGAATACTGATATGAAATGCATGTTGATGTATTTCCCACTTAGTGCATCTTCTGTCAACAAGAACTGACCCCTTATATAAATCATGTAATAACAGAGGAACAGTGTCCTCCAATTCTACAGTGGTAAAGAGAGCTTTGAGCTAAATTTTGAGCTTAAGTTGGGATCAAACAGGAACAATAACGCAAATATACTACAACAAACTACAAAACTACAAGCAGGCTTTGGTTCCCACTGATAAACATTTACATCATATTTACTCTCATGCTATAAAGATGTTTCTGATATGTTTTAGCAAAGCTTTGCAAATTTTGCACGCAAGAAACCAGCTTGTGCTGGGCTTCAACCTGGCATGCTAACAATCTGCTCTGTTACTGCAAGTGGGACATCAGGTATCCAATAGGCCTAAAACATTTTTTTTCCTTGTGTAAATCAGGGCTCTCGAGCAGCAGGGCATGACATAAACTTAGTGACACTGTGCACAGGTGTGTAAGTGGAATCCTCACTCTCACCAGAGACCACACAATGTTTCTGTTTCTAAGGTGATACCATTAGAGGGGAGAGTTTGGACAGGTTAGTATAAGCTGAGAGCCACAGAGCAGAGCAGGCAAGCAGCCATTTGTCACTGCCCCAAAGTGGATATGAGCCTATGGAAGTGACAGAAACAGTTCCGTTAGCTCATTTGCCTGTATGAGTCACGTAAACCTGAGGTCAGGTCAAGCAACGTCACAAAGGAAAATATAAAAAAATGGAGTAGCAGTTCTGTGCACACTCTTCAGTTCTCTACCTTATAACTACCGACAGCTGTAATTATCCTCATCACAAAATTATGTTGGGGGGAGGGGGAGGGGGTACTGATTAAACCACACCTAACCAAGCTTTCTAAATCCTTTTAAACAGTAAATAAACAGAGAAAAGGCCCACATCAGTGGTTATTTGGCACTAGTATTCCTAGTCCAGTCTGTCCACCTTGATACATTATATGGCCAAAACTATGTGGACACTTGACCACTACTACCCTATATGTATGCTGAAAATCCCTGTTTAAAAACGAGAGCAATCAGGGAGTGCAATCTTTGCCATTCTGTGAATGCATTTCAGTAGATGCTGGAGTGTGTCTGTGATTTATTCGCATTCAGCCAAAAGAGCATTTGTAAGGTCGAGTACTGATTAAGTGAGGAATTCTAACACACAGTCGGCATTCTTATTTCCCCCCTGTTTACGGGGTCAGGGCTCAGGGCAGATCTATCAAGTTCTTCCACATCAGCCTTGGCAAATTTGATGGTCAGTTGTTCACTTACTTTAGGTCATATAATTTACACTTGAAAAGGTTCCCTGGTGGTCTAGTGGTTATTATGTGGCGTTCTCACCGCTGCGGCCCGGGTTCGATCCCCGGTCAGGGAACCAACCCCAGCCATTAGGGTTGCACAAGCCATAGTGCCGGTCCCAATCCCGGATAATGGGGAGGGTTGCGTTAGGAAGGGCATCCAGCATAAAAACATGTGCCAAATCGAACATGCGGATCATGAATACGGATGATCCGCTGTGGCGACCCCTAATGGTAGAAGCCGAAAGCAAGTAGTAGTAGTTTACACTTGAAAGCTTTCTTTGTTTATTTCTTTAAAAGAAATACAAAAAAAAAGTCAGGAAACCCTTTGCTGCCCAAATGAAATGGAGGCAAATTATGTTCTCCCTAATACAACAACTAACTGTACCCTACTTAAATCTGAGACCATAGAAAATCATTTCCGTGAGGTTATCAGAGCAATTACCTCCATGCAACAGAAACCTACAAACATGCTGGACTCTAAAGTTAGCCAGTTGAATATATTAACAGTAGCTTGTCCTTCCGACTCCTTCAAAGACAGAGACGACATACAAATCTTCTCTGAGAAGTGTAGAAGCAGCCCTGGCCCAATTATCAGGAACTTCATATAGTTTGCTTTAAAGAAAACAGCATGATACACAGCACTGCAGAAACATGTACAGCATAGGGAACATTTGAATATTTGTTGTGTCAATAGTAGAAAGTGTTTTACTATCAAACTTACATGTGATATTTTTCTTTATCACTACTTTTATTCAAGTCAATTATTATTACAGTAGAAGTGACTTTGCACAATGCAATGTGTTCTGAAAGTTGTCTTTAGAATCGTTTTTCGTGAATAACCCAGCACACCCAGCTTTTTAGATTTTTACTGTCAAAAGTGCTAACTTTAGAGTCCTTAATATATGGTATTTTATTGTTTTTGCGAAATCGTTCAGCTTTATTTTTTATAGAATAGTGAACATTATTTTTATTAAGCACAACAAAGAAAAGGTATACAATGTACTAAATTATATTGAAAGTTATTTTCTGTAGGATGCCAATGAAATACCATTGCTTACTCTTTTGCACTGTATAGGCAAGGGATAGTTATGCAAGTTGGAAGTTCACAATGACTGTGTGACCTTTTTGCTTGTATAATGACAGAACAGTAAACAACATATTTAGTGGTAGTTTTAGGCTGGAATGACTAAGTAAGAATTAAAGTGTTTGGCACAGTATATAACTGATTTATTTTCCACATACTTTGTAGGAAGGAGAAATTTCACCTTGTGTTCAACATTAATGATTCAAAGATCATAGAATTTTCAGTATGGCCGCCCTCTACTGGCCATGAAAGGTGAGGGACAGGTCATGACCACGGTCGATCAGCCCTTGCAGGATGACCTCAGTCTCTAATCGGACAACATGCAGAAATATGATGAATAAGCTGATGGGAAGAAGCATCTGTTTTCAGTGTGCAAGTAACTTAGATGTTTGCTGGATTAAGATAAGAAAGGTGGAGCTAGAGGTCTGGAGAACATTCCAAATTTTTTTTTAAAGACATGCTATCAAAGCCTACTTAATAAAAAAAAATAAAGCGCAAGTGAAAAGCAAAGCACAGCAGACACATTCCAATTAACTCTGACAGTAGGGATTAGGGCTGGGTGCCTCACGTACCATGTGGTCATCAGTGAGATACCCTGGCATTAATACACACACAAAGGAAGATCCAAACATTTACTTTCCTCTGGTCCAAGGTCAAGTCCTTTGTTCTTTTAACTTCCCAAATTATCCAAGAGGCAATGTCCTGCTTCAGGAATAGAGTTAATTAGCACTAGATGCACCAGTTGGCCAAATGCTTGGCCTCAATGGAGATATATTACTGTAAGAGATTGTGTTAACTGTCATAAGGGAAAAGAAAGTAACTCTCTGTACATAATTAGAGTTTAAATGAAGGCAACAGCCTTAGAAGGTTGATATTGTGTCAACAAAGATATTATCTGCATTTCCTTTCATGATAAAAAAGTGTTCTTGCTAAAATCCTGCTTTGAGGATTGGCTCGGAGATAATAGTTCTACTGTTATATGTGGCATTCGGCCAACTCTTTTATTTATTTATTTATATATATATTCAAATGCTTATAACGCGATGGGGAGGTAGAGACCGAGGGAGTGTCAGGGTAACATATTACACCCAAGTTAAGTGGCAAAAATTGTTTATTAACACATTAAGTACAAATAAAAATCCAAAATACAGGAGGAAAACATTTGTGGCTACGGATATTCAGGCCTGATATCATCAGTCACGGGCCAAACGTTTATACACAGCTATTTCCCAACACCAATCAAAAGCAAGAGGTCAACAGTAATGGAGAGGAAAAGTGAACACGGGGAATCTCCACTGGGAATTAATCTTAGAGGGAGTGTTTGAACACTATCTTGCAGGTTGCACATGTTAGAACTACTAAGTCAAATTCAAAAAGAGAAGAAAGTCTTGAAGGTAAAGATGAGTAAATGGTAAGCGTATGTTGACCCATGGCAAGACTCATGTGTCCTGGCCCCAGCGAGAGGTTGAGTCTGGAGTGCACTGGATACCTGGGCTCTCTCAGAATATGGGCTCTGTGCAGCTTCAGGCTCACAGAGGAAGCAATGTGGTCCACCTCATCCTCGTGTGCTCTTCAACAGTTTCTGGAAGGCAAACGGAAAGACAGAAGAGGCATAACAGCATAGCGAAATCAAACAGCTCATTCTTCATCTATGTCAGTCACAAAACAGCCTTCCAGCTACGCTTCTCATTTCCGTTCCTCTCATTTGCTCAGATTTGCTCGGTTATTTTCAATTTATTACAGCTGTGTGACATGAGCAAACGACCCAAGACATGTCATTTCTAAAATATTTGCTTGTGACAGGTTGTAATGAGTCTGCTCTTTAGCACAGCAACCAGACCATTATTCACACCACTTCAGCTCATGCATGAATAGCACTCAACTCTGCATTGAATTACATCTAAATCAAATAAGCTTCTCTACATCAGAAAAATAAATGCATCATGCTGACTTAAAGCTGGATGGAGGAGTATTTAACACTACTTTGACATTTATTTGGTTTAAAACAAATATTTGAAATTACATACACAGGCAAGGAAGTAAAACAAAAATAAAAGATTTTTAATTGTCTTAAAATCCTTTTTTGAAAAAAATAATACCAATGTCTGAGCATTTGGATTTTCAGTGGGAATTTAAAATTACTTTAATCAAAATGGGCATGGCCACTCTATCTCCCAGACACATTGTGAAAAAAATCTTCATCTCACTTGAGAAATGTGTGAATTCTTCATTTATTTTTTTTTTTATCTTGCTGGCATTGTTGTTAATTTGTAAACAAATCAATCTAATTCAATCCATTTAGTTTAAACCACCTTCCTAACAGGTACTAAGGACTGCTTTACTTTGTTGAACACGGATTTTAATTTAACCTTCATAACCTCATAACTCACATGTACCCACATGCAAGTAAAACTTTCTGCTTGCATGATCACACTTTAGGAAGCAAAATAAAATCCTGAATAGTGTATGCATATCTCCTTTGCATATCTGGATCTGGATCCAGCTAGAACACGTTATTTATTCAATTCCTAAAACTATTTGGTAATATTTATACTGCTTCTATCGTGACCAAAAATCGTGATTCCCTAAAACTGACGTGTCTGACGTGTGTGTTTGCTTTTGTAAGTGTTCCCATTTAAAAGTATGCAGCTCTGCACTCATACCTAAATTTTTACACTATAATGTTGAAAGAGGTGTTCAAACTCTCTATTAGTCTCAGAATAACATATATACTAACCTATATTCTGGAGACATCTGTGAAGGATTTTCAGCCATTCACATCAAAGTGTAAGCCTACATATACACGCCTATGTTCCTTTTTACACGAGTAAGAAATGCTGAAAAAGTAACAAACATTAATAGAAATGTGATGAAGTCCACTTAGAATGATCTACATCTAATCTACGTGTCCAGAATTTATTTTAGGAGCCATCCGTAGTCTAAAAATGAATAACATTTGTAACAGGAAATGAAGATTTCCCTCAACCAAAGATAGACAGGTCCCTACCATTTTTTGACTACAACTAGATTAAAACCTAATAAAAAAAAAATATTAAAAAATAGGAGTGGGTGGTACTAGATTAGTGGGAACCAGACCCATACTCATCTCTGACACATACTGCTGTACAGAGCAGTGAAGCAGCACTGGATGACATCTGTTAGCAATGCAGCCTGATTGAATTATTATGTATGTGAAACTTAATCCATCTGATCAGGTCACCCTCGGTGCTTTAAAGGCCTAACACCTACTCAAACCAACACATACTTCGATTCTTAAATAAGCACTAGACTGAGGAAAAGCATGTTTCCTATGCTGCCCAGTAAAGCAGCAGAACTTAAACAATTTTGTAAACGCTTACATCCCATCAAAAAAGAATGAAAACAATCAATTACAGATCATTAGCAAAGGAGCAAAAGCAATAAACACTGAATCGATGGAAGTGGAGCATAGACTGGTGAATATATGAAGTGATATATTACAAGATCAGAAACAATGAGGCTTTTCCTACATTTAGTAGCATGTCGTTCAGTCTGAAATAGAACTTTAAACCAGACTAGGCACGATACCTTCGCAACAGCTTTGACGTGGTGCACTTTGATAGTAGCCGTTTTCTCCTCAAAGGCCTTGATTCTGGACTCTTCTGCCAGCCGATGTAAGACAAGCAGCAGATTCAGCTGGACCTGATTACACAACACAAACCCAACAATTACTCATCTGTGACAATACGATAACATTTTATGCAGGAGTCATCCAAAAACAGCTTATGCATGATAAATGACAACAACTTCAATGGATACTTTATTTTATCACACCGAAGGAGTTACACATTGAAATTCATCTTCAAATTGTTGTAAATCACACAGAAACACTATACGATTACTCTAAACGAGCAGTGGCCAAAAAACACAGTGTGGGGTTTTGCATTGTTTTCTATCACTTCTCATAAATCACATCTTTCTTCACACTTTGGGGAAACGTGCCACATGGGACGTGAGCTTGCCAGACACTACATGGACAAAAGTATTTAGACACCTGACTGTTTTACTTAACAGCATAACATTTCCCTCAATTAGGGCCATTAATGAGTCCAAACCTGACAATGATACTATGCATAAAGCAAGGACAATGAAGCAATAGTTTTCAAAAATTGTAGAGCAGAGGAACTTGAGTTATAATGAGGTGTCCACAAGGCTCTGAACACTGTGTGTATATACATCATGAATTGTATGATATATCAATCAGGAACTGGGATCAGGGATGGTTAGTAATGCTTCACTTTTTCTTCCTGTAAAACTTATTTAACCCATTTTCAATTGTTCATTCAATGGCAAAAAAAAAATAATCAATAGGTCAACAAATCCTGAGAGGTTTCCTCCAGGTCTCTTAATTATGCACCTTATCAATGCACCGCCGCCCAGGTTCGAGTCCCGGCCAGGGAACCAAACCCAGCCATTAGGGTTGCACAAGCCAGTGCACTCTTAGTGCCGGTCCCAAGCCCGGATAAATGGGGAGGGTTGCGTTAGCGTAAAACATGTGCCAAATCAAACATGCGGATCACGAATATGGATGATCCGCTGTGGCGACCCCTAATGGGAGAAGCCGAAAGAGAGTTATATCAAATGCACCCTTGTGTTTGCAAATACACCGTCCCTGAGTGGCTCAGCCTGATACATTGCCTCAACTCCAATGAAATCCTGTCATGACCTATAACTTACCTAACAAGCGAAAAAAACCCACAAAAAGTAAATATAAAAATCGTACAGAAAGAATTCATAAAAAATAAAATGGTCTCGCTCGTCACTTGTTCAGATACATTCTTTTCAATCATTTTCACAACTCGAACCAAATGATCAGCAAACAACATAACCTCTATAAATTGTTTCAAAGTTAAATAAGGCTGCCTATATCAAGACAATAAAATAATAGGAAAGCATTTTAAAGTGGAAATTGAGGATAATTGATAAACACAGTATATAATTCTATGAGTATAGTCCAATTCTAACCAATTCTAATATCCATGTATTTCATAAATAGTAAAATGTATGTATAAGACAAAGCTTTCTCTAAAAATGCATTTCCAATAGTAGAATTAATATTAACTGGTGATGGGCACAGTTACATTTTAAACAAAAAAGTTTTTTCCTGATTAAATATAATTAATTCAGTTTTGTATATATAATAAATATAGTGAAATTAAACTCTGGGAAAATGCATCCAAAAAAGGTTTAAGGAATCAAACTGTTTCATGAAGAACTGAGATTAAAACCGATTATAGCTAGTCACGCTTGCCACAACGCAAGTCCACACTGACCACACGCAAAATCTCAGTAATTCAAGCCAGTCGCGCTACCCTACGCCTATTATGACACACAGCATTGCAATCTGTAGAGTCCTATGTACCATCTTAAGTTCTTCTGACCACATCTTCTCTTGTATTCTTCCTTTCAGTCATCTGTGTACGCCTGTAAACGTATATATGAAGTAAGTGTCTGGCTTCGTAACCACATCCAGAAAAATTTCCAAACACAGCTAATGATTTCATCGTGCATGTACATGATGACCATTTGGATGCAATTTAAATCTATTAATACCTCATTTTCATAATTGTAGGTCATCTCTGGGGCGTCTGAACATTTTTCCAACAGCTGCTCTTAAGAAAGGTTGTCGGGAGAATGAAAGCTGAGAAGCTCAGACATGCACTGTGCCAAAGGCTTTGCCAAAACATAACGACTCAACCTAACTGATTAAAGCGAAGGCCATGCTCTTCACCGCCTCGCACAAACACACGAAGTTTGTGGAAACTTCAGAGAGAAAAGGGTGGCTAAAAAACGTGTAAGCAACCGAGCTACAGATTAGAAGACTAATGGTCCCTCAAGATTGTTACTGATTCCATATAAATGAGAAGAATTAGAGGAATGGAACAACTTTAAATAAATTATACTCATTCATTACTAATGCTGAATGAATCAAAACAAGACATTTGAGCTGTTTTTCATGAAAGAACCAGACGGTGCAAATCAATTGTCACTCAAATAAATACGAACAGGCTAAGCAGTAAGTTTGCAAAAGTGTTCCGACACTTTCTCTGTGTGTACAGAGTGTACAATCATATTAAACAAACACACAGCGTGAGAAAATTCATTCATTTGTGAGATCAAAGATCAACATTCCATTGAGATGTGCTGCTTCGGGTAATGTTCACATCATCAAGGGGGGAAAAATACGGACTCAGTGATTGACTCTGGCATGAATGATGTTGCCAAATGGTTGCCTTAAGTATTTCACCAATTGCTGATTTCCTGAGATTTTTGTATTATTCTGAATATTGCATTAAGAAAGACCATCATCAGGCAGCAGGTCTACAGACTGAAAAACCTTTGGTGATGAGACGTCAACAGTAAATGGCCAGACTGGTTCGATATGACAATGAATTTGTTTTGGTAATAGAAGCTTCCAGTTGCAATGATAAATAAAAATAAACATAGTAATAAAAATAATTTAAAAAAGTCAGATAATCACTGTGTAACTGTGGTGAGCAGAAAGAACATCTCTGTATGCTACAACAGCAGAAGTCCTAGAACAACAAGCTGAGGCTACAGTGGGCACAGACCCTAAGCTGAACAGCTTAAGATCTGAAAAACATACTCTAACCTCCTAAACCTAATGAAGGACAGTGGTAGCTCAATTGCTAAATGTAAACTACAGGGTCAGAAGGTCAGGAGTTCGAACCCTACAATGCTCAATTCAAGCCACCACCGCTGGGTCAGCCCTTATCTGCCCAGAGTTATAAATGCGAGAAACGTACGCCAGTCTGTAATAAAATGTCTGCCAAATGTATCCCGATTTCTGCTGAAGCACACAGCACACATGTAGAGTTATATCTTGGCACCAAATGCATCCCATAGATCCAACATCTATAAATCTGAAAAATCAGCAAGGATTGGATGCAGAATAGTGCAATCAAATCAAAATAGACCAGAAGATATTTTTTTCCAACAGCCTGTGGAATCCATGCCTTGAACAATTGGGGATGTTTGAGAGCAAAGATGGTTGTTCCTAATTCCATGCTCAGTGAGTGTGAGCATCATTAATGAATGTTCTCTGTTTCACTGAAAAGGCGTCCCTAGCTTGTAGACGAATGTAGAAAACACTTCACAGCTTCCCAGAAGGATAAAACTGATTATTTTCAAGTTCAATCGACCATCAAATGCTACAGACTCAATCGCAGTTCAACGTGAGAACAAAGGATGATGTTACGCCACTGCCCCAACCTTAACACACTAATAACCTTGAGCAAAGAAAATGGCAAGCCAAGTGCAGCACAAAGAGCTAGAATGAATCTTATTACACAAGTGACTCACAAGTAATAGTTCATACTTGGATATTTCATTGCATGCAGGGAATTTTGACAATATAATTAAAGCTTTCGTTTTAATTAACAGTCACAGTTCCAAAATATCTCAAAGCTACATGCACAAAACATTTTGAATCATTCTTCAGTGATATCTAATACAGCCACACATATTCTCTGGCAATTCTGACTCGAACACATTACAATCTTTTATCATAATCAATAATTATTATATTTTTATATGGCTCAGCCTGTCCTGGGAGGGGGAGGGGGGGGGGTGTCTTTCTAGTTATATCATTGTAGAAGGCAGTTATGGTCTTGTTAGGAATTCCATTAAAAGAACAGAAAACCAGATCAAACCAGTTATTCATTCATAGTATGATGGAAAAAAAAAGGCTTTTATTCATTTTCCTCTCGTTCTTTCTTTGAGTTTAAAGGCTGGATTAGACCCCCGTAAAGCTGTGCTCCTTTCAGGCAGGTTTTTACATCTTAGGAGGGTCTCCACCTCCAGTCTCAATAAAGCAAGTCCAGCTGCAATAGCTTTTTAATTAGGAGCCATTAATGCATGGACAGTGTGTACCCAATACACACACACACACATTTTTAATAAACCTGGAGGAAACTAGTGAAAACTATATCGCATGTTCCATCACTTTCCAAGGTAATACCACAGCTATATTTAGCCACTTAGCTCTGTTTTTTGGAAAGAGGTGGCTTTAAATCATTATAACTGATCTGTTTTTATTGCTAATCAGTGCTGTGTGTACTACATTATCATAATATAGCCTGCTAATGATGATTTTATATGTCGTTCCCCCATTTACAAATCGGAGGTTCAAACTAATCTGTGATAATTACATAACTTTTAAACTGAACAATTCCTTGAGCAACGCATATGTTCAGAAGAAGAATAGGATACAAATACTTTGGCATTAGATATAAAAGCCATAAAAAAAAATACAAATAAAAAAAGACTTCTATTTGTAACATAACGTCAACAGTCAAATTGTGTTTATCTTTACTCCTTTGTACTACTAATACTTTTAAGTAAAACAGAGTTGTGCCACTGTTATCATCAATACATAAGTAACTGGATGTGTTCTTTTTTTTGAGAGGTCATTTCCCATCAGTATATTTGGTTTAATCATAAATATTAAGTATATAGTCTCAAACTTAGCAGTCATACATATCAGAGGGGTGTCTTGTCTAATAACTTGTATTATAACCTGAAATAATTCTCAAAAATGTTTTGTCAGCTGCTGTGGGCACAGATACTAAAATGAACAGATAAAAATCAGAAAAACAGAGCTTAGTTTTGATGAGGTTAATGAGGGGCAGTGGTTATAATGTGGTCTTATGATCAGGAAGTCAGGAGTTTAGACTCTGCACTGCCTAGCTGCCACTGCTGGGTTAATCTTTATCTGCCAAAAGATTTGAATGTGATAAACATAAGCCAGTGTGGTTAGGGTGCCTGCCAGATAAATCCCTACTTCTGCTGAAGAACACATATGTAGGATTATAATCTGGCAACTACTGCATTAACCCATCATGCATCTTGTCAACAGTCCATGCTGGTGGAGGTGGTAAAATAATGTGGGGAATTCGTCCTTGGCACACTAATACCAAATCACTCCTACATTCCATTTGAGTATTGTTGTTCATCATGATGAATCCTTCAGGGACATAATTTATCCATTTTCTTAAGGCTACTTACTGTATAACAGAGGCTTTGAGAGATTTGAGAGAAAAGTGTCTGATCCTAATACCAAATACATACAAATATAGAAAACACTTCACAGCTTCCAAAAGAAATAAAAAAAGAAAGTCTTTGAACATGGACTGCTCTGTATTTGTTCAGCATAATTGTGGAAAGGACACACAACAATGTACTTTGAGCGAGTGTTTTAACTTTGAATGCATTTGCGGCAACCTTGTTTGGTGTGGACCTGTCTAACTTTTCTTTTACTTGTTTAGACACTATATATAACACATACAAATCATGTACAGGGTGTGCACCAAATAACTCAATGTTGGTTTGTCAAAATAGGTACGTTCTTCTAATTCTTTTTTATACCCTGAAGACATTTGGGTTTTAAATCAAAAGATGAATATATGATAAATAAAATTTTCTGATATGTAATTTAGAAGCTTTAATCAACCTTTGGTGACAGAACCAACCATTCTTAAGTTAGTAAAAGTGTACTGGTACAGATATTCTAAAAGTACAAGTTTTAGTAAATTTTTTTTTAGGTGTGCTGTATGTGAAAGAAAAAAAAAAGTTGTCCCACCCACTTATTGTCTACCTGGTGTTGCCCACCACTCACTCAACACACACACACACACACACACACACACACACACACACACACACACACACACACACACACACACACACACAAAGATGTTCAGTTAAATATAGGCAAAACTCGACAAATCTGATTGCGGTCAGTGTCTTTATGCATAATAAATTCCTCCTAATGCGATTAGATGCATTTCTCTGCAAACTCGGACAGACTTTTTTTCGGTAGACTTTTTAACAAATTCTGCTGATAGAATCATGAATTATATCATTAGTAAAAATGTATGAGCCTGTTCCAAAAGCAGCAATGCAAGCCCAGGTTATGACAATACATCCACCATGCTTGACCAGTCAGCTGGTATGTTTTGGATCATGAGCAGATCCTTTCCTTCTCCACACTTTGACCTTTCTATCACTTTGGTAAAGAGATTAATATTGATTCCAGAACATTTGTGGCTCAGCTTTGCATTTGTTCCATGCATTATGGTTTTCCTGGAGATTTAAAATTAAGGCAAATTGTGTGTTTTTTGTGTAAATTCCACAAAATATAAATGGTTAATGAAAAAGCTTAACAACCGTTTTAATTTACTTTTTTTCTCATTTTCTCATTACGTTCAGCTGTTCTTGAAAGCTCTGACTCAAAATGTCCTTGTAAATATATCTGCAACCAAATCAATTTCTCCTTCTCTCTCAGCTATTGAAAAATGAAGAAAGAAAAAAAAAATAAACAGCTATTAAATCAACACATATATATTTAAACCTGTAAGGTTTGCTACAGATTTCTAGCTCTAAATAGTGCACTCTCTGACCATCCAATCAAAGGATGTGAAAATGCTGGCGTTATTGTACGCCTGCTAGCATTATTCTCATGTACTTTATGCTGCAGATACCCACAGTGTTGATTCTGAAGGCCTCAATGCAGATTCATTTGACCCCAGCAACAGAAGATGTGACAGCTGAAATCTGATCGATAGAACATCTAACATAAACTTACACTCTGTTGCGCCTCTCTGAGAGAAAAGATATGAAATGAAGACACTAGACTATTGGGAATAATTTCATACATACTCATGGACAAATATATATTAAAACATAAGTCAGGGATTGTGATGGCATGTGATGGCAGCGAGGTCTGCTCTGCTGGCCTACCACTGGTTTAAACAGCTGGTCATTTAACACATCTAAGAACCAATGTCAGAAAATAAAACCTACAATTCTAAACTCAATTTATTTTCATTTTGTATCCTAAAAACACATTTGTCTTCAGTATACAGCAAAAACAAATGCATTGGTTTCACTGTTATAATACTTTCAGAGAGGACTATTTAGTTTTCAGTGCTTTGACTTTTAATATCAGGTATACTTCAAAATAAAGCTGCATAAAGAAATATAAATAAACTAGTTCTTGTTATCCCCTGATGTATTTGCTTGATTACTGGTGGAATCTCCATTACAACATGTATTATATATAAGCTTTGTTGACACTCTGTTTTGAACTTGTTTTGATACTTGGTGGTATCTACTTTGCACGAACATACAGTTCAGCATCAGTTAAACAGCAAGCAAAATATTTTGAGAGTAATAACTGATGGAAGAAACTCCTGACTAACTTGGCACAACACCTGTATTTGCACGATTTTTTGAAGTAGTTGAAAAGAAGTGATAATTCATAATTCATGATGATCTTAATTAAGATTAATCAGTGTTTGGCTCATTGATATTATATTAATAGACTGGTGTGCTGAGAGTAAAAAAATATTTTCACAGTTGATTAATTTTACATTATAGTCATAATAAATCATAGTACTTTGGATACTTAAGTACATTTGAGGGCAAATACTTTTGTACTTTTACTCAAGTGAGAGTTTAAATGGAGCACTTTTACTTTTACTGAAGTCATATTTTACTGAGTGTATCTGTACTTTAACTGCTGGGTCTCCACATTTTTGAGGTTGTGATAGATTGGTAGTTTTAAAACAGCATACATGGTTATTTATCTGAAGAAAAAAACAATTATGGAATAATCGAAATCAGGGATTTTTGTATAGTTGCTGATTGTACAGCATTTGAAATCCCAGTTTAAAGTTTTTTTTTTCCCAGTTTAATGTAAATGGCTTGGTTATTTTTTAGTCAGTCAAAGTTTCAAATTTTACACTTTAGAAAGGCAATAATAATTGTAAATTGTAAATTGTAAATAAAGATTTACAAACTGGCCTGCAGTATTTTACTGTGCAAGTCGGTATAATGGATCAGCAATCCTGGATTCACTTCACCGCGGTTGTTTCTTAATGCATTATAAAATACAGACAAGTTAATGTTTGTATTTAAACGATTGATCTGCATAGAATCGTGAAACACGGGTGCAGTATTAACGCAGATTGTCAAATAATTTATCCATAAATGTCGATTAGACTTACACCAGGTTGTATCACTATTTAGCAAACTAACGTTAGCTGACAGTTTCATGTCGCGCCCCAAACTTACCATCAAGTCTGCGTTTTTTCCAATCCGTATGTCCGATTTCTTTTTCATGTGCGATTTGAGAACTGATCTCGGTGCCTTCTTTAACATGACTATTTTTTATAAGTTTGTGGTCAAACACACGAAAACATACACAACATTTACAAACGTTTTAAACCGTCGCGCGCTTTAGTCTCGTCGCATAATGATGACGCAACGCATACCTCTCCACCGCCTCTTTACAAGATATGTGGTCCCCCGTGAAAGGCGTTCAGGAAACCAGTATTTCATAGACTAAGTAGTGTACAAGTGAAGGGAGCAATAAGCGATACAGATACAGCCAGATTTACGGTCCAAATAATGGTGCATTCAGATGAACGGTATAATAATATCGAACCGCGTTTTCTGTGATAGACTTCAAACTGATATTATAATGTGATATAAATGTATCTACTACTACTTGTTTAGTTAAATTCAGACTTTTACGCTTAAAGCGACACCATAACATACAACAGTATAATTAATTGTTTGTATCAATTATTAGGCAGGTTTCCAAAAAAAGTTAAACTGGCAAAAAATATTTAGTTCTGCCGAATTTATATTTAGAAATTATTATAGCAGGTATTTTGTGCTGTTTTGTAATTGCTATTTACAACTTATTGTTCCTTTAGCAGAAAATGCCTACATCGTTAAAGTGTAGATAGACGCATGGCTATGAGCGAGCAAAAGTAACTACGCATGCGCAGAGACCCATTCATGAACTATTATACTTAAATATTAAATAAATGTAAAAAATTCTCATGCACATAGAAGAATGTTTCAGGACAGGGGCAAATCGAGCAGGGGAAATGTATATTATTTTATCTCACGTGTAAACAAAAGTGTAGATTCCGTCTGGTGCTTTAGTAATATAATAGTGGTTGTATTTTATGGGTTGTTGTTTGTTAAACAAAATGTGTTTGTTTGTCTGTCACCAGCTTACAGAACACTGGCTTTTTTTTTTTCTTTTGTACTTTTTAACTGGCAGGACGATAGTTGTCTATGATGTGCTTTATAATGATGTGCTCCATAAAATGAAATGCTTTAAAAGCAATTATTTTTCTTTCACTTTATCTCAAAAACTTAATTTGACATCTACTAACACTGCAAATGACTACAGGCTTTAGTAAAACTGGCATGAAGCAGGTAGAGCATAGCTGCAGGCTGGTATAATTCCTTAGTAATTATGTTATGTGGCAGCTAGTAAAGCCAAGATGTTGAATGTCCTTTCTTTCTTACAGCAGTACATTAGGTATTGCTCCTAAAGTACAAAGCATACGAGACATCTGCAGATCATTTGCCAAATAAAAAAAAAATTAATTAATATAATGTGTATCTGAAACTCTGCCAAGACTCAGTCCATTTTAAAGGCATGTGTTTTTTTTTTATTATTATTTTTTTTTTGTGTGTGGGGGGGATTCTATTAATGTCTTTAGTCTTTGACCTTTTGCTGGGTTTTTGCCTAGCTGCAGGCTTTATACATCATACTCACTAATAACATGTATCAACTATACCTTCACACTTATTCCCGCTCTATTAGTTAGTCCTTAAATGACGAAAGTAAAACTGCTAAAGTAACTGAACAAATATGTCAGGATAATAGACTGTCTTAAATATTAAGTCTTATAAAAAGTGTTTCATCAAATTATCAGATTTAACAGAACATCATGTCTAGCAGTCAGTAAAAAGTAAGAAAAAATATACTTTGCATATTATTCTCTTTTTATATCTGGGATGATTTATAAAATTTTTAAGCTGGATATATTACAGTGGATGAAGTCACTGTTTACTGATTAGACAATAAAACATTATGGGGCTGAATGCTGGCAGAGAGTTGCAACTTGAAATCTAATACACATTTTTAAATATTTATTAAAACCTTTATTTTAGATTCTTTTTCCTTTTCATTTACTTTTCAATTTAATTTAATTATCATGATGCCACATAAATAGTTTTTTGAATGTATTAATATGTATACATTAAATATCACTCACTCTAAAGCTAAAACTTGATCACCTAGAGTAGAACGATTAGCTCACACAACCAAGCAGAAACGTGACTTTTAGAAATACAATACACACTGGATTGATTGGAGAATACTGGAATTACATTTTCTTGATGCTGAATGCCATTCTTTTTGTAGATTGTAAACTGTCAGCGGAAAGCACCATATTTTTCCACTTTTTGGTTCGGCACCGTTCTAGCTTTCCCTGTGCTTGCGTGATCAAAGCCCTTTCATACATCATTAACTGCTAAAACAACTCCCACTATAAGGCTTTATCGCCCTCATCTTCACGCTCTGCTTTTAATTCCATTAATTTTGCACACAGTGAGCTCTGCACTTGAGCTGCTATAATCTCACCATAATATCCTGTGCTGTTTGTCAGGGAAACTATCCAAAAAGTATTGTTGTCTCTAAAATACTGAGTTTCTTTTTCCCGATGTGTGCCATTAACACTTAAAAACACTCAGGTGATACAAATTTACAATATTGCTGTGGAAACCCTGTGTTTTTATAAATCAACTAATGAGGGCAGATGGATCACAGGAGCCCTGCAGATGACATATATTTAGCCTGGTGAATTAGCTTGTCCAAACACTGTCCCAATGCACATCCAATTTATCAGGTCCATAGGGAAGGAGAAAAGACTTGGCCTTAAGCATCTGCTCTCCATGCTTGTGCCTTGTTCAACTTTATATTTACAGTTTATAGATATGTTTGAGTATCTGTCTGTTATTTCTGATCCAATCTGACATACGAGAGAAATCCTAGGAACACCATTAGGTTTCATGACAATCCTTCAGTTTTCTAAATGCTTTGTTTGGTTAACCATTGAGTGCCTTCTAAGGATCACTTCCAAGGTATTCTCTGATGGTAGTTAAATAATATGGTTTTAATCCAGATCAAATGCTGAATTGAACATACGTTTTAATAAGTTACATTGATTGCAAATAATGCTTGGATAAAGTGCTGCTAGCATTTAATATTTTAGTCAAAAGGTCATGCAACATTTGGTGACTGGTTAAATGTAATGCAGAAAGTTCAGATGTCAAAGTCAGTTTTGGGTTAAATAAACTACTAAGTCAATCTCATGTTCAATATGTCTTTCGGTTCATACAGTAGGTGTAGAGTCCAGACTCTCAACACAGGCTGGCAATTTCAAGCAGGTGCATAAAGGCTATAACGTAGCCCACAAACTCGAACGAAATATATACGTTAAGGATTTTCCTGTCCCTGCTGAATTTTACAACACCTTGGGTAATAAGTTCCACACACGAGTGAGCGGCGATTAAATAAAGATGTAAGTGTTGCTTTGAAGGTCCATGACTTGCAATTCATTGAGTGTCAATCTTTGGTTAAAGAAATAAGAAATGAAATAAGACTATTCCAACTGCCTGTTGATACAAAAAAAAGGATTATAGATATCTGTAGGTAACTGTAGATTACTAATTGCACATAAGAAGGCACTGAAGCAGACAGCCTGTCTACTTTTGATGAGTTATTTTCACTACAGAAAATCACAATATCAAATAACCTACATGTGTTCAAGTGGCATGATATGCACACGACTCCTTACATGCCTCTCAGAACTTATATTTCATCCAAATCACTACAGGCTGTTGGGCAAACATATGCTATCCTGTCTACTTTGGAGGTTACCAAAAAAAGAAAATAAATTGACAGGAACCTTCCATTGCATTTTGACTTCCTTAGTTGGACTGTCTCTACTCATTACTGAACAACAGACCATTTTTACAGCACAATCCAGCCACAAATACGCATAAAATCTTTGATATTGGCCAATTACCACCCACCAGCCAGTTCTCCTCTATCATACGACAGCTGCCAATGGAGGGTAAATGCCCACATGTACTTCCTAATTGACACACAACCAGCCTCTGCATCTTTACAAACATGGCGTTTTGATCATGGGGTGTCATAGTTGAGAAACATACTAAGAGGGAATTGCGATCTTCCTGAGCTATTTGTCCTTATTCTCATACATGAGTTCACAAATGCCTACTTTTGTCATGACTGGCTGACAGGTAAGACAGTATAGAAACACCTGTCACTCAGAGAACATGGGCAGTTTTGCGCTGTTGACTTCCATGGACAATGGAATTGTAAATGCAATTTTTTGATTTATTTATTTTGATTTATTTATTTTTATATTTTTGTATTTAGGGGATTTTAAAGCAGTGGAGTTTCCCTGATATTTTTTAAATGTTTCATTTATATAATGTAATAAGTATTTAAATGTATGTTTTTGAATTGTATATTGCTTGTTTATGTAAGCTAAAATTTGTTTAGAATTTTTTTTATTTCGGTAATTCATTTTGTGGATTACATTTACAATTTTTAAAGAAGGCTTTTACATTTACAGAAGCACTTCTAGACTTCTTCTTAATTTTACAGTGTTATCAGTCTTTGATTTTTTAAAATGTTACTTGAATAGTTAGGGGCTTTTGCTTCTCAAAATGATTATTTAAGTAAGCTGACCAAAATGAATAATATTTAACACTGCATGTAACTGGAATATTGTTGTGATAAAGTTTTGATTAGTTGTCCTTACAAGTCAAATTAAGGTCACTTGTAGAAAAATAAAGGAATATGACAAATATTACTAGATTACCTAGAATCCTATGCATGTGGGAAATTCATTTTTGTATCTAAAATACTGGGCCAGAGCACTTTTATATATGTTTAGAGGGTTTGTCTGGAAAATCCACTGTTATTTTGGATTCTTTAGGTTTCAAGGGACAGTTACATCTGCTTTTATACATTGCTTATATATGGTTTATACAATAGTTAATATTTAAATTGAATTGCATTTAATAGAATAGAAACCATGAATGCTTAAAATTCCAATATTCTTTGTGCCTATTTTTTTCAGTATTATGTTCTTTCTCTTCCCATACCATAAGTAACAATGCCCTGCAGTCTTACTTTTTAGTCGAGTGAGAAAGCTGAACATCATGAGGAGAGAAAAAAATGTGGTGGGACAGTGTGGAATTATGTTTCACTGAAGGATGAAATCTCTACAAGAACCATGTGGTGCAAATTTCATTTTGTATAAATAGCTTTGGATGTTTCTTTATATATATATATATATATATATATATATATATATATGTGTGTGTGTGTGTGTGTGTGTGTGTGTGTGTGTGTGTGTGTGTGTGTGTGTGTGTGTGTATTCATGACACAATGCAGTACAGTGTGCATGACTGCGACTTAAAACAGTGTCACAGCCACAGCCATATCACAAACAGTATTTCTTTTTACATCTACAAAAACAAAAATGTATTTGTGTTGAAATGTGCGTTTACTTTTAAAAAAAGATTTAAGATACAAAATAATTACCTTTTAGAGTGAACTTTAAAAAAACACTACAAGCACATTACCTTTTTAGTTAAAATACGCATACTATTAGTAAGAACAGATAAATATGAGGATACCTCAGCAAAGGGTACAGTACTCTTTAGTACTCTTTTGTGCCCACTGAGTTTACTGAGTACACATGTCATGAATGAAGCTGACGTGCTAATCAGCAGAATCACCTGTTCTGCCAAGGAAAATCAATCATGCAGTCTGGTGGGATGCAGTGTACATCCTGCTATACATCTGTCCTCAGCATTTCTCTTTATGCTGCTAGAATAACTACTTTACCTAACTGCAAACCCAATCCATCAGACTTGTGCTTATTTAACTAAACGTTTCAACTCCAGAGCTGAGGAGTTCATTGAGAGCTTTGTCCGTGTGGCCTTTGAAATGCAATCTGCTGCGGAAGCACGCTGAGGAGTATAGGTCTGAGAGAAAGTGGAAACAGTGAAGAGAGATGGAACATTTGTTTGCATTCCCGCATGGTGTTTATGTTCCCTGCGGTACAACGTCTGACCACAGACCCAAATGCGGTCTCACAAGCGAGACACTCCGGAGCTCCGCATATTAAGATTGATAAATATTGACAAGGTTATGGATTAGGAGGGAGGTGGTCGCTACTTGTGAAAAAAGGTTTCTGATTGAAGAACAACAAGCAGTTGTCACAGAATTGGCAATTGATTATAGTAATGAAAAAATCTGTTAAGCTTTCAAAAAGTGTGTTCTTTGTTGTGAGAAATGTTTGTGCTCATTCCATCATCCTCTATCCACACATCTCGCATGCTTTATATACCACATATCTGATTTCATCAAGCTTATAATAATATCTGGATATTGTCTGTGAGACCGCACTGCTTCTCAGTTTAACAATTATTCCATATCCTGAGCATTTATCCAACTCCCTCTCCTGAACCTCCACTGCCCCCCATGGAGAGAATAATATTCTTGTCTCACTTCATGCAGTCTGTTATCTGATGACATTCCTGGGTGTCAGAGACACACTGGAGATTCCAACAGTTTGCTGTCTTATCAGAACATCATGAGCTCTCACAAGATCCACTGACTACATCCCTTCACCGGTGTTTTCTCTTTAACAGCCAGAAAACAAGTGTGGCTTATGGTGTCCTCAAAGCTTTCAGGACAGCGATCATACATTTATGCAGAAGTACAAGAACAAGCATTTATTTGATGACTAAGCTGACCATTTGTAATTCACAGTCTTGTGTCTAAAAAAAGAAAGGCAAAGGTTTTGAATTCTTGAAAAGAAAATGGCACTGATTTTACAATCTTTAGGATGGTTACTATTGTAACTATTGACTATTGTATTCTACTATTCCTTAGTATAGATAAAGAAGTAAACTTTGTAAAGAAGGCTGATGGGTGCAGTGAGCAATAAACCCGGTTTTCCTCTGCCGGCAACATATTTGTATTAGTGTGAGTTACTCAACTTTCTACAACCCACATACTGGAAAAGCTAATTATTTTAGACGATTACGTCCACTGCTTAAACTCCCAAACCAAGCTTTCATAACTATATACTGACAGGTGACAAGTCAAAATAATAAAAAAGACCTTAAAGGTAGACTTTATAAAGGCTTTATCGAAGGGTAGAAGTTAAAGTGCTAAAACGTATTGCTTTAGTTTTTTACTCTATCACTCCAAAATCTCCAATATACAGTATGTTGATCTACATTGAGATTTGTTGACTGTGCAGGCATTTTCATTTTATATGCATCAAGCCAGTCAGCCCTCATGCCCTCTGTATAAGGGTTTGCTCCTCCTGAAAGAGATAGAAATGGTTCATGATTGAGTAAAAACAAAAAGTCAGATCAACCTTTGATTAATTTGTACTGAAACATTCCTCTAACAGAATTTTTTCACAATAATCCTGATGAATGATTCTGGCTAAAATCTCTCTACCAGCACAAAAATCATTAATAGTAAGCTAGAGATGTGCTCCTTACTCCCCCTCAAAGTCAATTGTCTGGTAGATTTAAGAACCATGCAGTTTAAAAATCATCAGCACTATTAAGTAGAAATCTCATGTGTTTATTTACCAAAAGTACTGTCTTATCACTTTTTAGCTTGATTTTACATTCCTTCCTTGTGATTCAAGTGCCCCATGAGATATAAAGTGTTCAGCTCCATTATACCTTACTATTTTGTATTCAGAATAACGTACCCCCTGTGTGTTTTCAGTCAAACTATTCTCAATTTACAATTCATTTTTTGTAATAACAAGCGTATGGGCAACAATCTAACCATACTGTCCCTCTCTGTGTAGATGTGGACGGACTGTGATCTCTAACCATATAGATGGTTCTAATCTATAACCATCTACGTTAACATTTTCAATCATCCAGAGAACAAATGCTCTTGACTTTTTCTTACACGCGACATTAAAATCACATGCACAAGATGCACAATTCCAACCAGATTTATTGATATTTTCCCAATTTTATCGAACACCCTGAAAAGGACAGACAGACAGACAGACAGAAATGCATACACACACAGAAACACACACATTCACATATAGTATATGCATACAAAAAGACAAATTCCATCTACTACTATCTCATGGCATCTGCCTGGTAGTTTTCTTCTAGGATTAAATAAACTCAATCCCATCTGACTGTGAAAGCCATGGGAGCTCCTCCTGACAAGAATGTGTGTGCGGTGGGGCATGGTGCCCTCTGTTAGCTTAACAGTTTGTTTTACGTGCTTGGGTTCACTGACCTTAGCCTGTGAACATATGAGACTACAGGGCTGAGATGCCTCTCGTGCTTGCAGTCCCACTCACTTAGTCTTCTTACTCCTTATACAACATTACATTTCTATCAATCCTGATCTTATCTCATTCTATAGCTTAAGATGTCAATATCCTTTGCTCATAAGATCTTTCTACAAAGGTCTTACACTGGTGTGGGAGGTCCACACAACTTCATGTAGGACAAGAGGAGAGAAAACAGAGCTGTTAGTGATGTGTTTAAATCAACATGGCTACTAAATCCTCCCTATCAGTAATTTGTTGTCTGACCCATGACTGGGTGGTGAAACTAAGCAGATCCAAACCGTTTGTCATGGTCAAAGTGCTACTGAGCAAGACATTACAGATTCCAAGGCTACATAACACTGTATAACATTTGCAGCCTGGTCGGTTATTGGTTTTTTGACTGAGTAGCAGCACAAGCTAATACTGTCTGGCACTGAGACTAAATAAAGAGCATGGACATTCCAGAATCATCTTCAAAAATAGTTGGCAGATTTCATCATTCCTTAAAAAATGTATTGATAAAATTGCAAAAATTTAGCCTAATCCCATAAGATCTGGATCAAGTCTGTAGGCTATTATTGTATCTTTTATAATGTATCAATTACACCTGACACATCATACCAACAGTGGCAGGCCGTGCATTTGGTACCTTAGCCTTCAGTGGGGGCTTACCCGACTTAATCCACTTCTTAATACCACCACCATTATGTTGCAATTATAGAAACCATCAATACTATAAAAAAATGCCATATAACAACACATGGCATTACAGAGAGAGAGGCATTTCACATATAGAGGCATTTCACATTTCACATATAACTCTACACTACCACCACAACTATGAAACCTACATCATCTGGAGCAGTTCAGAATCAATAATTGTCTAATAACATGAACATTATGAACATAACATTCAAACTGTAAATAAAATACAACCTTCTCACCAGAGATGCAGACTCATAATTTGCACCGCTCCTCAGAGGCTGTAAGCCAGTGGTACCGCTCATAATCACTGGTCTGGAAGTGGCGACCAAACCCTTTCCCGGGCTGAGACAAGCTAGCTAGCTTCGGGGTTGGCCGACCTCCTCACGATGTCTAGCTTTTCCCCAAAATTGATTTTTTTTAGTATGTCCGAAACCAAATCAATTTCTCTTTCTCCGTAGGCATAAAAAAGACTATCTCAGATGTATTAATGTGTGCAGAGCACTACACATAAATGCTGACACACAAATGCTGACGCTATTGTGGGCCAGCTAGCTGCCCTGTGAGGTGAATTTGAAATCTGTTTGGTTAAAGAAACAGACCTGTTGCTAATATTCTCTAAGGTAAAAAGGCCAGCAGTACCGACTTTGCAGACCCTGGGCAGATTAGATTGACATGGCAGCACATTGAAGCTGAAATCTGATTGGACAACAAATCTAACATCCACATATACGTACTGGAAGCAGTGCAGCCAAGAGAAATGCTACGAAATGAAGAGAATAAAGTGTTGGGAATAAATTAATACAATTTCATGGAACAGATATTAGAATTTAGGTTGTAAATGTAGGTCAGTGCTTATGATAGTGTTTAGGCCAGGAAAGAAGACTTTGCTGGCCTGACCACCCACCACTGATAACCAAAAAAGTGAATAAATAGACAAACATAAACACTCGGTAGCACATAGCACTTTTATATAACACCAATCAAAAGTAATAAACATGGCTCTTAATACACCGCCAGTCCTAATAACTATGCAATGTCGCATTCTTGTGCACAGAAATTAAAAGAGGAAATTCCTGGAGTGTTGCCTGCCTGGAGAGTGCTTGTATACTCATGAGGGGAAGGCAACCTTGGGGATTAGGTCAGTGTTGGTTCAGCCAGGTGGCATGGAGACAGATAGAGATTGTCATGTTGCCAGAAGTCATTTAGAGGTGAAAGCTGCTGGCTGAGAGGACAGGCAGGAAAATGGGACTCGAACTTCACATGGAAAAGACACTAGTAAAGGTGAGGGTCATAAAGGTTGCAGAAGAGACTTATGGGTGATGAACAGCACAGAAGCCAGATTAATGTGGTTATTATTTCCAGATGGAAATATGATAGGAGGATTCAGGCTTCTGATGGAGGTACACTGGTTGAGTCACAAAGGCTTACGGGAAGAGTATAGACCATAGGAGGTTTATATGTAACATTTCAATTTCAAGGATAATCAGTAGTCACAATGTCTAAAGACTATATGAAATTCAAAGCCTAAGGACACCACCAGTACTTTGTACCAATTCTGTTGTTATGGTGTATGTTCAAAAAGCTAGATATGAATACAAATGAATATTTCATGCCACTGGATGGCTGGCAGGTGCAGGGGCTATTCTGTTTCAGAATAGGTCCTCTATGACCCTACTAAAGAGGGACAGAACCCTTCAGCAGTATTTGCCCTGACAATGAGCCCTTGCCATCCAAAATTGTGTGTGTGTGTGTGTGTGTGTGTGTGTGTGTGTGTGTGTGTGTGTGTGTGTGTGTGTCTCTGCCTGTGTCTGTGACACACACACACACACACACACACACACACACACACACACACACACACACACACACACCTGTATGTGTGGTTGTTAAGGAATTACCTCATGCAGAGTTGCTCTTGTTTCTCCTGCATGATGACCTTGCACTGACCTGGAAGAGTATCTTTTTCACCTGTCTACACTGGAATACAACCTTCATCTTGATTCAAACCATATCATTCACTGTCTTATAAATAATGCTTTTGTTAATTCACCACCTTTTGAATAGTTGGTTGCATTAGACAGATTTACCTGTGGCTTTATTAATTTGCATTATTATTTCTGCAATGACCATTTATCTGCAGCTTGTTGGTTTCATCCATTCATTTACAAATCTATTTTGTTAGGTTGTTTTTTTATGGTGATGGATTGAATAATAATATGCTACTTATTTAGCCTGGGCTCTTTTCTCATTATAAACATAGTTGCATAGTTAAACACAGCACAGCATTATATATTTGCTAAGCTTGTATCGTGTGAAATGAATAGTCAATTGCATTACAGGTAAAACAAAAACTTAAAAAAAACAAAACAAAAAAACAGTTGTTGAGGTGTTTCAAATAAACTGCAATGGAACAAAGAAGATTGGTCAGATGAGTGGCAAGGCTAGAAGGTGAACCTTATGGTTCAATGGCATATAGGCACTAAGTAATTGAGGCATGAAGCAGAATGGCCTTCACCCCAAACTGAACAAGAGGCATTGTAACCAGAGCACCAAGGAACACATTACCTCAAAGACTTTGTAGAGGCTGACTTGTGCACGCAGGACCAAAAAAGTGGGGATCATAAGCATCTATGGATCTAGTGATGGAGATGTCCTGGGTATAGTTGGCCTTTTTGGATCTTCAAAGGGCACAGGTGAGAGCAGCATTGTGCTCTCTGGCTTCTCACGTTACCCTTTCAACTCCCAGAGGAGGAAGGACATCAAAGAGGAAGCTTAAAAAGCCTGTCACTGCTTTCCTGCACATACCTCTGCAAACTGCTGCTTTGCTCTCCTTTAGTGAGGCCCACAGCTATAAGGCAATGGTCTCTAACTGTTTTCTCTCAGACCAAACAATTGAGAACTTCTAAAGGCCTCTTAAATTTGTCTGGTGATGGATGTATTAGAAATCTCTATGGACCTACGGGTCTACACCACTTCTATTCAGTGCAATGAAATCTGTTCCACTGCACCAGGTTCTAAGCTCAGTTTGAAACTATCTAGCCATTTTCTCTTTAAACCTGTCAGTCATAAGGCATTATTATTACAGCAACAAGATATTTATCTGGAAATTTGAAGATCGTTTGATTCTCCCCACATTTCTCATGATTATATTCCTCGCATGGACTCTTGCAATTGACACAGGATGAACTTTTAATGCTCATTGGCAAGCAACTGATACTGCTGGCTAGAAAAGAACTTAAATATAAACATAGTAAATTTCCATAATATAAATCAAGTGGGATTTTTTTTTCTAAATATTGGTTCTGACTCAGATGTTCCAAAAATGTAGTATGGCATTCATGCATGTACAGGCCAAAGAAATATCAGATCAGAAAACTCAACTTGCTTATAATTTAGGAGATGTTTTTTTTGTTGTTGCTATTTGGAAGGGAATAAAACAGATGTGTCCAGTATTGTTAGAATGAAGAGTAACAGTCCAGGTCCTATAAACTGCCATTTACAGACCACCTGGTGTAGTTTTGAGTGAAGAATTACCCTACTGATTCCAAAAACAAAAAGCAAGTAGCTGAATTCTGCAAAGCTTCATGGCATTGCACAATTGCATATTTTTTACCCGCTTGATTCTGCATTATATTAATCATACTGTGGAACAGTGATTTAAAAATGCTGGATCCACATCAGTATAAAGCATTAAATAGAACATAAAAAACTAAATGTATCCAAAATCCCTGTAAAATACCATAAACAGTATAACTGCTGGATTTAGTCTTGCATTTGATCTACATCTTTTCAACATTTCAGGTAGCACTATAAAAGCATTAAGCATGCCCTACTGAATTGCAACATCTGGTTTCTTTTAAAAGAACAGAAGCTTGAACCTGTCTGACCAACATACAAAAAAACAGGTGATGCACCATATCTAAAGAGCATTTTTGTCTTTGTCTTCAGCTTGAAATTCTAATTATGTAGGAGTTCATGAACGACCGAAAGAGTAGCAGGGGGCTCTAATGATGACAATATAAGCAAAAATTGGTTTCACTGTAGCATAATAAAGTTATCATTTAAAATAAATTCACTGTTATTTCATATTTTTTACATAATTAAATAAATCAATCAAGTTAAGGCTTATTTTGATGAAATGATGGATTATGGTATTAAAAAAGATATAGATTACAATTAGGGCAAACAAAATATGAAATAAATAGATTGAGTATATCTCTGCCTGAAATATTGTGCAGTGTCTATTTAATTCATAGCTTATGATCAATTGTATTTCTTTATCCTGAATTAATAATCATTTGATACATCACATGACGAACGCACATATTCATTCATATTAGTTAAAAGGTGGTTCTTATGTTATTTAATAGATTATTGTTATGTCCAAAATAATGCATGATGTTCTTTTTTTTTCCTGGGCCAATGAAACAAATCACAGCCAACATTCTGTAGTTTATGAGATACTAACAAACAAAACCAAATGTTCATGCACATTAAGATAAGGTACTCTTCTTTAAAAATGTACTTTGACTGTTACATCACAGAGACTAAGAAACAATATTAGCACTTCTTATTCAAAATTATTCACGTCTAATTAAAAGGCAACTTAACACAAAAGAAAAAAGACAACATCAAAACAAAGAAAGTCAAATTACTATCTTAAATAACATCATAGGCAAATGTATATAATTTTTGTGTGTATTATGGATACAAATAAACAAACAAAAATAAATTAATCGAAATGTAAAAACAAATGATGTGGTATTTTGCTTGCCATTTTCTGCTTTAGGTTCTGCGTAGGTATTGCTTTCCTATAAGAACCTACTGTAACTAAAATATAATGCAAGAAGACCCTGCGACTCTTTATTGTGGTTTTTGTGATTGCCCTTCTCTGATCTATTAGAACAGAGGCCCTCAAAATTCACTGCACTGTACAGTTTCAAAATGTTCCTGCTTCAAGCACATCTGATTCAACTCATAAATGCTGCAATAATTAGATAAAGAGCTGGATCAGGTGTTTTTGAAGAAACAGAACTTGGAAACAGTCCATGCATTAAAATTCCAAGACTGGAGTTGACAAGCTATAAGAGTAAAAACAAACTACCAGATTTTACAGTGTAGATAGCATACAGACGCAGACCTGGTAATGAGGGTCTGATGTGCCATCAGCTGCAAAGAACCATATGTACTTGGTGAGGCTCCAGGCACCATCTTTTTATGGTTCCATTTGGGAGAAAGTGATGAGGTGTAAAGTGTCTCATAAACTACTCACTAAATCAGGTAAGGGTCTTTCAGATCTCTGCAAAACTTCTGGGTGAACTGCAAGTAAAATAGTTCCACTTTCCACTGATGTTTAATGGATCTCGCCTTCCAATGCATCATCCTGAAGGCATAAATCATGCAGGAAATTTTTATCTATTACTACAGACCAAGGAGACTGTTGAAAGAGTGGGGGTATTAGTTTGATGATTGCCCGCTTCAAGGATTTTATAAACTCATACATCTTCTGATTACCATTGACAGACAACTCCTGAAACCTTTTTCTCAGTTTCCTGTTTATTATTTTCATTTGATTTAAGAGAACCCCTGGGTAACTTATAAATTACAGCCACCAACATGGGAATAATTTATCTTTCACTGCAATCAATACAACAAAATAACTCTTGTGCCACCAAAACGGCAGAGCCACAGCAAAACCCTACAAATAAGATTTTCTTTATGAGGAAAGTCAGATTTGTAAGCTCCAAAAGTAAAGGGCATTGCAGGAAATCAACACCAATAAAGTTGTACAGTTTAATAGTTTTCAAAAGAAGTAAGATAAAAAAGACTCCTACTATGGCACCCAGACAGAATAATTGGGAATTGCCTATTGTGATATGTGAGACCTTGATTCTATCACCCTAGTCACAGAATCCAAACTGTAATCCATGATTTTCCTACAGTACATATAATTCTGCATAGTTTTATTTTATATTATTTTTCTTTGGTATGATTTTCCTACAGGTTTCCTTAAAAAAAGTAATGCTAGTGCTTGGACAGATATGCTATGATGGACAAATGCAAGGTAAGCTGAAAATAAAACTGTTAATGGTTATAAAAACTTTCAAAAACATTGGAACAATAGTATGTAACATAATATCTTATTAATAATTGCTGCTCCATTAAACCAGAAGCACAAAAGAATAAATAAGATATCGGAAAGTGCCCTCTTTCTTTGCACCAAGACTACAGTTCATCCATATCACATCGTCAATACTGAATGAGAAGGAACAAACAAAATAGAGCCTTTGGTGTAATGTATGTCAACAAGGGATTATTTAATCTACTGACTTTTATATATTATATATATATATATATATATATATATATATTTATTTATTTATTTTTTTATTATTATTATTATTATTTATTTATTTTTCCTGCAAAACCTTAAAAAAAAAAAAAAGGTTGGTGATTTGATGTTAGACAGAATGTTTCAGAAGTTCATTCAGCCAAAGGCAGACAATCCTGGAAGATCGACAAAGTTTTGAAGACTCAGCTACTTCAAGGACAACTTGAAAACTTCAGCTTAAAAAAATAAAAATAAAAAATCAATGCCAGACCGCTGCATTCAGAATCCAAAGTGACTCCATCACTGGTTGTCTTTTCATATAAATACACTACTACATTTCTGAACTAGTTGAACTTATCCAGTAGTTAGGTACGAAATATACTTAGTACATTTAGTACCAGTGTTAAATGATCTACATTTAGTGGTTAAGAAAAAAGACAATTCGGAGGACAAAGCACAAAAAAATGTATTGGCAGTTGTTGCTGTGGTTTATAGACTAGCTTGTGTTACAACATATTTCTCCTAAGGTTTGAGGACAAAAACATGAGGCTGCATATAAGACATTGCCAAGCCCTGCCAGACCAAACAAAAAACCCCACGTTCAGTGGTAATGGGTTATTTATTTTTCCTTTCTTTGTTTGTCAACTTGAGAGAGATGTCCTTACAAATAAAAATGAAATGGGTTCAAGGGTGAGCTATGTGCCAAAACAAACTCAAATCAGTCTAACTGGAAAAATGAAAATGTGGAAAGAAATCATTAACCTAAATCTTTAAACATAGAAAAAAATGTAAATCACCAGCCAAACCCAAAGACTACTGGTCAATATATTGTGTATTAATATTAGATACCCTGTAATTAACTCTTACATTTACAACTTTTGACAGACGATTTATGTTTGTATTTTTGTAGATTTGTATTTTATATACTTCTTTATGTGGATTTAATAGTGATGTGCCAGATTGTGGGAATTTCAGTTATTATTTGGTGTAGGTTTTACAGAGGAAAACAGTACCTGATCATAGATTTAGGATTTGATGAAGATTGAAATGTAGCCAAGCTCCTGTAACTCTTTCTTCTGTGAGTGACAAACAGGTGGTATTCTGTTTTAGACAGAAAAGAGCATATTTACCTACACACATGTCCCTACCTCAATAAGGGTGTGGAGCTGTGAGAGAGAAAACAACATCTCAGCAGCGTATGTATTTCCTGGCCTCGGCTAACGCATGCCCTCATTGTGAGTGCATTCCACCATGCAAGGCAGCCGTGAGAGCAAAGTTTGGCAGCTATGCCTCCACACACACACACACACACACACACACACACACACACACACACACACACACACACACACACAGAACCAGTGCACCCTCCCAATGTGCACTCAGACACATCACTGAAATTCAAACTCAACGACCCTCAAAGCAAACACTTCAGAAGCAGAACAGCTTACCTCAAAAGATACCATTTCTCAAGTTCATATAGAATTGAACTTATAATAGATTTAAAGTGTAACTGAACTACCATGGATGGTAACATAAAGCCTCTTCCATCAATTAGTGAGGAAGTTATAAACATTATTGCAAAAAGAGTTTGGCTGATCTCACACATTTAAATCTAATAAATCCATGTGAGCTCAGGATTACTGTCAAAATAAAGAATGTCAGATAATATTAAGAGCATTGACCCTTATTCTGAGACCACATCTGCTTGCATAAAAGAGCTTTATAGCCCTGTATAAGATATGCATATATCAAAATGACAGCACTAAATACATTTAGCCTAATGGAATATATCAAACTGTTATCCTATTCATAATAGCTGGTAATGGACAGAGTGACTTAGATTTACAACATTAATCTTCTTGTTTTTGTTTCAAAACATATGACTATGGAGACAATAGGAATTTGTAAGTTGTAAGTGGATCACCTTTTACCCAATTGGTAAAAAAAACCCACAAATTATTTCTTATAAAATCTAACTGTAAGGTGTTTTTTAATTGTTATTCCTCTTCCATCTCAAACTGGACTGGTTTGTGAAGTTATAGTTTTTTAACCTGTTGAATTTTCAGGATGTATTGACAAGTTTAGCTATTTATCCGATCATTTCGGTTAATAATTAATTGCAATAGAATTTACATGACTTATGAAGTTAAAATGAACTGAATAAGATCCAGAGAGTTTGAAGACTTAAGTGAGCTTTAGGTGCGTGGTGTGTTGAAAACAGATCCTCTGTGTACTAAGAAAACCTTGTTGTATAATGGTATTGTAATTAGGCCAGGATAGCGGAAGCAGACTGCAAGTTGTAGGACAGGCCGGTCATTGACACTGTTCATTTCCAGATCACTGACCTGTCCACATCCATATCAAATGTCTTCTGTTCCATATCTTAAGGATTCCAGGCTTTGTTCCTTTCATTTGTTGAGGAAAGTGTGGGCCAGTCTGGACAATATTAAAGAAAATAATGGGATTGACACAATCATTTGGTAGACACTTACACTAACCTCAGCAGAATGTACCATTGAGATTAGTGATAACCACACTTGAAACTATTGCTATAACTAAGAATCAAAGTATAATGTCACAATAGTATAATATCAAAATACAGATTAAGACACTATAACTCAATGAATTATTTCAAGAATTTCCTTCAGTTGAGTTGTTACACATCTTATTTGGTTCATATTGAAATTCTAGAGAGTTCATCTGTCCAGCATTGCCCAAAATGATTCTACAACCCTGATCCAATTTTGTTTCCTTCCTGTTCTTCCAACATACCTGAACCAAGATCCATTAATAACAAAAATAAAAATACCCTATGCTTTGGGCCCAAATACTTCAGACTATTTAGGAGTAGAGAATTGTGGGAGCAAGGGCTGGTTTGTAAAGCACTGGCCTAAGTACAGTACAGAATAAAGAGTAGACTGTGCTCATCTAGTTTTGTTAAGCACCGGTGACCTTTGAAGTAACAACCAGAATAAAGTTGCAACTTTCTGTCGCAGTCCTCGTTATATCCTTTTCTTTTTAAATTCCATGCTAAGAGAAATAGTATCAACTCTATACAACATGTTGATCTTGATCAGGCAAGCACCTCTGTTGGAGAGACAAGGTTTTCTTTGGACCAAAACAATGCACAACAGGCAGTCCAGAGGCTCTCACACATCTGGTGTTAGTCTTTGTGCACAGAGGCATATGTTTACATTGAATTTAGCTGAAATCCTCCCTCAGCTCCAATCAATCAAAACCAGTAAATGAGGAACTTTATCAGATCGGCACTGCGCCACTCAATTGGCCTTTGCTTCATGCTGACCACCCTGCGTCTCTGAGGGAGTGATGACTATATCAGTCTGGCCCTAGATATTGCCATTGAACCATTCCAAAAATCTGACTCAGCATTTCATGGAGCTTTTTCACATAAAAAAGAAGGCAGTGACAGTAAGGAGACTTGTTCACAAAATATAGTAGCAAATGATGCTTTTTTAAAATAAATTTGTTCAATCAAGCCCAACAAATTGTCATACCTGAGAAGAAAGCGAGAGCAATATAAAGATATTTTATATACACTGTATATAATAAACAACGAGCATATTAAGAATAACAGTAGAGAGTCATCAAAGCAAGCAGTGACATTTATTATACATATTACATTAAATCCTACATGAAATGAAACCTAAAATGGGGGGAAACAAAAATGGTGGATCTTTTCCTAGACCTGGTCTTAGTTGTTACATGGTGGCAAATTTCCATGATGAGGAATAGGGGAAAAAAACAACACGCTGGGACTACACATCTGTTCCTCTGTACGGACTATTTGTTTACTTGGGTCGAAGTAAGGGAGAGAAGGGGGAGTCCTCATGGCTTATCCCGGGAAGCCAGAACGGGAACTTGAAACTATACACACTGGAAAAAAAATAGCATCAAGTGACTGCCTGTCTTTTGGAGAGCGTATTCAAAGCAATGGCTCATTGATAAACATTTGTGGAAGCACAAAGCACCACAAATCGTGGTGGAGAATTCTGAGGTGGATAACTGCAAGGCCACTTGTAAACTGTGGTTGGGAAAAAAACAAAAGCTGCTGACAAACTGTGAAGAATATAGAACTAGAGGGTGGCTATTTGGTCTCGTCTTGGCTATTTGTTCTCTTCTTTCCCTAAACACATTGTGGAGTGTGTGGGTGAACGAGAAGCATTTGTTTTTGCTACCATCTGTGTCTAATAAAGCAGTCTCCACTGGCCTCCTGAGTTTGCTAAAGGAGCATGTGCTTGTTGTTTTTGCTGGTTATTAGTTTTATTGGCTGTCCATGAGCATCCAATTTAAGCTTCACAGCTCATTTAGAAACAAAAGGAAGGTATGCAGATTAACGTCAATTAGGATATTTTAAGCACATATGACAGTGAAAGCCAAGAACCAAATGAAATTGGAAGTAAACATATGCAACCCTTTTTTCTAAGAACAGCATTTAAATTTTGTAACTGTAACACGTGTTTAACTCACAATGACCTATAATGTCCTATTTGAGCATCATTTACATTTAAGGCATTTAGCAGACGCCCTTATCCAGAGAGAAGTAAAATTAAAAAAATAATAAAAATAAGTGCTGCGAGTCTCTTATCAATGAATAAATCAACACTGGTTCTCTAGATTACAAACTTAAGATACCATCAGCCTACAACTCAGAGGATTTAAAAAAAACAAAAAACAAAGACAGACAAAGCAAACCAGTAAAAGTGCTAGTTTCACTCGTCCCCCGAACATAGCCAGATAAATTAGCATTTAAGTTTATAGACATACAAATTTCCTCCAAAAAGTAAAGGCTCTATGAATATTCCTTCAGCAAATGTAGTTAGTTGACAATATGGTGGTCTTGGTTAGACAATGGTTAGGCGACTGGCCAAAAATTAAATGATACATACAGAATGTCCAGTGTGGTTTGGTTGGTGTGGAATCACTCCAAAAATTACATATTCTACTAGTATTTTAAAGTGAGTATCGTGTACACTGTATGAACAAAAGTTCTATTAAATATGTAGATTTACTTTGCTGTACTACTAAACTGTCGTCTTCTGGCAAGGCTTTCCACAAGAGTTTGGAGAGTAGCTGTGGTGATTTGTGCTCATTCAGCCAATAGTGTATTAGTGAGGAGGCCTGGGGCATGTCAACTCCCCTGTTCATATTGAAGGTGTCCAGTGGGGTTAAGGTCAAAGCTCCTGTGTAGCCCACCTAATATCCTCCATTTCAACCTTGGAGAATCATGTCTTTGCACAGCTTGATTTGTGCACAAAAACATTGTCATAAAAATATTGCAATATGTACTCCAACCTTTCAACTCAACCCTCAATTGCTCAGATGTATGAATTAGATCATTCTAAGTTGTTCTGTATAAGTTCATCGCCAAATGCCTTAAATGTAAACCGAGTTTCCTTCATTTTCATTTTGTCTAAAGCACTATACATTCATTAAATCTTACCACGAACTAAAGTTCCTACATAACACCAATTAGAGATCATATTATACTGGCAAATCAGATTGTGTTATTGCTATTTGTTCAAGATACTAAAGTGGCAGCTGAAACGCTTAAGGCTTTATTCTGTACATTTATCCCAAGCATTACATTTGGATTATACGCTATAAAAGACATTAGATGATCTCTGTATGTGTGAGATATCAGTGAAATATTCATGTGTTTCACTTGAATGCCGAGAGGTTATCTGGGGTACACACATAAAACCCATATTTATGTACATAAAATAGCACCTTTTCTGCTACTTCTGCACTTTTTCTAGCACTTTGTTTGCTCCCATTAGCGGTCACTAAAGCATATCATTAGTCTGCACAATTGCGTTCGCACAGGTTTTAAGCTGGATGCCCTTCTTGATTCAAACCCTCCCATTTTATCCAGGCTTGGGACCGACACTGAAAGTGCATAATCTGTACAACCCATTCTCAGTGGCTGTGCTGGTTCTCTGCCCAGGAACTGAACCTTGGCCAGAGCATTTAGAGATCAGGTAGCTGCTAGATCATCAGAGAACATGCACATGTAACGAATAGTGTCAAGTGTTCATGGTCAAACATTTTAACCCTCACTCTTGCCAAGCATACACACTGCTGTTTCTGAAGATAAGAAATCTAAAACCAACATTTGACTATGACGCCAACCAAGATGAGCGAAACCTTACAACTAACAAATGATAACAATGAAAACTAAAAGAAAAATTTTACACAAGACTCTATGACAGTTGGAATGAACTATCTGTAACGTAAGCTCAGGCGAAATGACTTCTACCTGAAGACAATCTTTGCAGAAACACTTGGATGTGCAACATTTTGATTTATATTATTTGATTTATGTCCAACCAAAGAAGAACAATTGCTTTTCTTAATGTTCATGGATCAAATTTATGTTGAACATAAGTCTCCCAGATGATATTCTTGGAGTTAAATTCAAGAGCGATTCATTAATCAGCTATCTTAACTAAGTTCATACAACAGGAAGCAGCAGTCCATCATCCTCCCACAATGTACAGTAGGTGAAACTGCCTCTACATCATTGCTGCAGTTGCTACGTGAGAGGGATTATTGCAATCCCTTTCACACTTTATCTAAATACATGGTGATAATGCAGTAATAAATCACATTAGATCTCTTTGGACTTGCTTTCATCTGAGGTGAGATATAAAAGAGGACTCATCAAAAAATCTGGAAAAAAAAGGAAAGAGGCATGCTTTTTTAATTCAAATCACATTTTAAAGTAATGTATGTTTTAAAGAAGTAGTAAAAATGTAATTACAAAAAAATTAAAATTTGTAGCATAAACATGCTCATATAAAAAAAATCTTCAATTTCATCCATCGTTCTCCTTCGTTTGATGCGGTTCTTTTCCATTGCCTTTTCCATTCTTTTTGGTGATGCCGCTGAAGTACTTTTCCCTGAAGGAGTTATGGCCTTGGTACGGGCTGAAGCGTGGGTCTGCTAACTGTGCGAGTGCATCTGACTTCTGCAAGAAAACAGAGGTATATTAATACAACAGTATAATTATTTTTCATAGTTGGGTATTTAATACTTCTATTAGGCTATGATGTTTGCCTTGCTGTCCAAGCAACACTTCTGCCTGTATATCAGAAAAATGTTCCACATGTAGGAGTTGTTCCCCCCAAAGTAAATCCCTTAACTGCACAGACTATATAAAAATGAACAAAAAATATGTAAAAAAACAAAATAAAATAAACAAAATAAAAAGGACACATTTGCAAAAAAGGTTTCCACTAGGCCTAAGCAGCCACTATTTGTTTCCAACATAAGATTAGGTTGTTCCAAACACCACTGCAGTCTAGTGTGTCACTATAGTTGCTCTTCATTTAATAATTAAGACGCCAAAAGAGTAAAATCTGTCAATTCAGAAAGTGTTTTAATTGATTAACTAGCGCACTAGCACTACACCATTGTCATTTATCAGCCCAAGCAATTGACACTCTGTTTTGTTTGTGTAGCCCATAAGCTCACAGCGTAACATGTAATGACAGAAAACTATTAAGCTCCTCAGTTTTTCCTGCATGAACTTGAGGCCAGGTTGTTAGCAGGGACTATTGATGGAGACCAGGAGGAAAACACATAACGAGGTGCCAGAGACATGAAGAACTGGAAGGGAAGTGACTAATCCACCACTTTGCATCATCAGTGCCACCTTCCACTATTTCCATCCCTTTTACACATCGTTTCTGCCAGTCAGGGCTTACCCCAACAGCAAAAATCTCAGAGTTAAAGTAGAGCAATAAAGAGGAGAAAGAGAGTTACTGTGTGGAAAAGACTGAAATAGAGCCTAGATTGGGGCCTGGGTGTTGTTTGACAAACGCACACAATGAAGTTCTATGATTTCTCAAACATCTTGACAGCATGTTATATATCTGGCAATGCTAGAAGATGGATACAGTTTCCATTTCTCAGTTACCTGTGCCTCTTTATATACCAGGAACACTCAAGATTTTTGCATAAATCACAATCTGACACTACCAACATTTCTACTAAATCGAAAAATATTTTCATTATCATCATCATCATCATTATTAATAAGAATAATGATAATAATGACAACAGCTGTGTTTATGACATATGGCATATATGTGAAGGTCAAATCATGATAAAGTTTGACTTAAAATTCAACACGTGTCTAAATTGTGCTAAAAAACACTACTCATCAGCACTTTAGCTCAACAGCTCAACAGCATTCAGCAGCTTTCTGCACATTTACCCACAAGGCTTAAATATGTAAAGAAAAGAACAGAAGATGCTGGACTAAGATACTTCATCATTTTTTGTTTAATTTTGCTAATCATTTTACCATTCATATGCTGTTAAGACCACAAGGGACACTGCCTACAATTTCACTTATTGCATTAAAAGGTTCTTATCCAGTACCTTGTAGTGTCTAGCAAAAACCCTGTTAGGGAGGAGAGTACAGTATGAACAAAAACATACTGAAGAAAGAAAAAAAATGTTCTTTCGATGAAGAGTTATTCTTCTTGCAAAGACAGGCAGTGACTCAGCTGTTTGGACAGCCAGAAAACTTTCATTTCACCACCTGGGTTCCAGAACAGAGAAAAGTCTTGAAGCATGTCTTCTTTGTACTCGTAAGGAGTGGTGCATCCAACTAATCATTGCTAGAGGCAAGTGGCACTGAGCAGGATGTGATAAGTGCTTTATTGTAGGTGAGTGCCGGCTCTTTGTCGCTATGTTTCAATGTTGCCTTTTCTACATTTCCGGTTGACTTAAACTGATGTCGTTTTGCCAATGTGAACGCTTCATTAGCCACAAAGCCTCCACAGCCACGATTTTCATGCCATGATATCGATAGCTATCTATTTAAAGGTAAATTACAGTGTGGGTGAGCTGATAAAGCAAAAATGTTTACTATGTGACTGAGTGTAATTTATTGTTTTATTTGCAGGTAAATGTCAAATGAACTGCACTAGATATTAAAGAAATATTAAAATATAAATTCCCATAACGCTGTTCCAGCTGCACAAAGAATAGCATTGGTTACGGCATGACTTTCACATTATCTAAGCATTTTATTATGTATTAGGAAGTGAGGATCTAAGACTAATTTGTAAATTTGTGAAATAATACTAGAGACATGAATTGGCAAATAAAACATTTTAAATTGGTCAAATTTCATAAAGTTAATTCAGTACTACTGTTTTACTGGTATTCAAAACGAATAAATTATAGCCGTCTAAACTTACATGAAAAATAACACATGCCATGCAAACTAAATATTTAATCTGAAGAAACCCTGAGCAAAAAAACAAAACAAAAAGTTTTTCGCAGAGAACTGCAATCGTGATCACATGAAAGCAAAGCGGCTCTCCTGAAAATGAGGGGGTTAAACAGCAGCAACACTTTGAGCTATGAAACATGAAAAGTTTGATGTTCCAGGTTTGATGTGCAAGCAACCTGAGACACATGCCAGTCTTCCCAGATAAAATACTGCTCCTTTGTGTGTGTGACTGATTCACGCAGGCCTTCATGGGAACAATTTGGCGTTTTGAAGTGAAACCGTTGTCAAATTCAAAGATGAATTATTCTCCGTCCGACGTGTGATTGAGACATTAAAGTGTAGTATAAAAAAAAGTGCGTCAACCACAGCCAGATGGTGAGGTTTTCACTGAGTGTAAGCACTACTCTTAACCAACACATTGTAAACATGACTGCTCCAAAAATATAAACTCAAATGAAGCACACACACAAACCTCTGGCTCCTTAGTCTTCTCCATAGTAATGAGCCTTCGGGATGTGTGGCTGGACAGAGTCTGCTCACAGTTGCTAATGAGTGTGAGGCAGGGGTGAAATGGCACCATCTCTTCACAATACCTGTGGCACATGTGAAACATATAGACAGTCATCACTCTATGTTCAGACTATTTATGTTCAATGTACACTCCTGGGCACAAAAAGTTAATAAATTGCCTAATAAATGAAGCTTTAATCGATCCTGACAACAATCCATAGTTCCTAAAATTAGCATGAATGAAACAAATGTTCTCGACACCTCCTGTGCCACCATTTGCTGGTTTACTTTTGTTGCAGTAAAGGTAAAAGCTAAAACCAGAGGAATTCACTTATAAATTCTTACTTTACGCAAAGGTAAATTCATGATAATGATGATCGTCAAATCCTTTTCAAACTACTCATCGACTATATAAAGATTAAAATATGTTGACTATAACTACTGCAAAAAAAAAAAACGGTCTAAAATGTTTATCCACTTGCTCTAAATGTTGTTCCCAGAACAGATCTATTCCATACTAAGTTACTTTTTTTTTTTTATCTGCTTAATTCTTGCTACTTTCCTGACCAATGATTTGTTGCCAAGACCATTAAAATCTTAACATTGTGTAATTTTGGGCTTGTCCTATTTATTTAATTTTATTTTTCCCATGAGTGTACATTAGACACAATTAGTGTGTACAATTTGTGCCAATTTACTGAATGAAATGGAAAAACTGAGCTTTTTTTTTGACTGCATTTAGCAGTTAGCTTACTTGGCTTGCTAAAGAAGCTAGTACTAATCCTAGCACATCACATATTTATCAAACAGGCAATTTAAAACATTTATTTTTAACTAAAATATATATAAAACTATAAGAAGTAAAAGGAAACCACTGGACAGTGCACAGCTACAAGTGACCACAGTAGCAGTCGCTAAATATCCACAAGAGACAACCAGCACAAGTGAGTTGTTTATTTTTGCAAGAACAAAAACAAACAGAAAAACCCTTTCCAATTGTGTTTTAGTGTACATTTCATGATGTCTTTCTTTCCCCCTCTCAGTGGCCCCTACCCCAGAGAGTGTTTATACGGCCCACTGAAACATATACATACAACCTCCATGCAGAGGTTTACATGGTGCTCCTGCTGTCACCTAGGAGAAATATTAAACATGGCTTCTTTCTGGGAAAACACTCTCTAGAGACCCGGGTTATAGAAATCACCTGACAGCTCATCTTCAGAATATAAAGTTGTGAGTCAGAGTGGATTGATGTCACCGCTGCTGCTGGATGCTTTAATAACACTGATTAAGTCAGAACTCATGTGGATTACATTCAGTTGGCTTTAAGACTTGTGATGCCTGTGCTGTTTAAAGAGCCAGTCATATTTTACCTGAGCCAATCTTTGTTAGGATTAAGCAGCGAAGACCAAGACAACAGTGATGAGGGAAAAGCTTTGACACGATATACGAGCTTGCATGGTTTTGCTTTGTGTTACTGTGAGGGGCTTACGGGACTTTGTCTACAGGACAACTGCTACAAAACATGGTCACCGTTTCTTTTGAATCAGTAAGAACTGACGTGTATAATCCAACTAAATTAGATGATAAGTTTACTGATGCCGTCTTCCTCAATAACTAAAAGATGTAATAAGATTTACCAGAGTAGTGTAAATACTCGGAAAATAGTAGACGTTCAAGATCCAGGGAATTGGCACCATTAAATAATGCGATGAGGTAAAAGACACTTTCACAATAATGTCTGAAAAAAGACAGCTTATCAGCTTGCTAGTTAATCAGAAGCTGATGTTAATATCTTTTTTTTCTCTCTCTGGAGTAAAATGTTTCAGATAGTCATGTATCTTCTGTACAATGCTGTCAGCAAATAATGCTGGAACATTACAAGTGTTCTGACATTAATAAAGTCGAAAAGCAACCGAGCTCAAGAAGCTGCAGCGTGTGTGTTAATGCATGGCGGAGAGGCTGTGCTCCATCTGCACTGAGGTATTTAAACTGCTGTCAGAGTTGAGGACCAAAGCTTTGTGTTCCTTGAGGGGAAAGTCCACTGTTTTCAAAACTGACTGTGGGCTTCCCAGTGGCACTCCAGCACCAACATTCTGTAGCAAACACCATTCTTAAGGCATTTTTGTTTATGAACAACAGTTACCCTAGACACTGTCAAGAATCACAAGTATAAGTAAGAACCACTAATTCTTCTCCTCTCCTTATCGGAAAAATTCAACTTTAGTTAAAGGGCCAGTTAGTAACTTTGGCAGATGTGCACTAAAACAAGCCATAAACTAGAAGGCCATAACGGTAATGCATCAGAGCTTTCTGACTCTACCAATAACATAATTGACAGAAAAGCCAAAACACTTCAATGTTCTGATTGGCTGGATATTGGTGGTACAAAGTTTGTTGTGCCATAGAAAATGGAATTATTCCTCCAACCAAACGAATGCATCTTCACTGAATACTACCAACCTAAATTCTGCGATTCCACTTGTAAAAGACAATTATTCTGCGCTGTAAAACCAGACATAAAAATCCAGCTGCATGCATGACAGGAACTTGGCCTCGTGTGAGGTCTGTGTGGTCACGGCTCTCACTTAAATCCCTTTATATCTGTCATCAGAGCCTCGCACATTCAGGTCAATCGAAACAGGACACCCATATCATCCCTAAATTAGAGCACGACTCTGTTTAATCCGCACATGCGTTACAATGGATCAACCCTGACTCGACTCCATGAATGTCACCCGGGTCATACTTTTGTTATTATAACTTTCAGACAGTAAGAGTTCAGCTTGAGACATCTTTTAGCATAAACAGACCACGTACAGTATATACAAGTATAATATATTACTGTCTGAGTCAACAAGTCTGAAGAAAAGAATTTCCAACAAAGAGGTAAAAAACACTATTGATGGCAGCTTGCATGTCAGATGAGGTAAGTGCTGACTGTAAAACAGATCACCCTCCTCCTCCTCCTCAGCTTTGCTCATCAGCCCTGTAATCAGTGGCCGAGTGGACATGGCTATGTGTAGTCAGCATCCGCAAGCGAGGACTGGAATGTCCCTTATTCCCACCTGCTCCACAGGCAACAGGCCTCAGCATGTCAGAGTAAGCGAGTTTATAATTATCATGCAAGTTACAAGCTCTCACAAAGCGACAGACTGCCCCCTAGTGAAACAACTGCGATTAAACTGAAGGTTTATACTACTAATGTTTATACTGATTTATACTGATGACCAGTTCAACTTTGACCACTGCTAAACAGACAAGTGATGTAGAATAACGATGACTTACTCTGGTCTGTAAACTGGTAGCCAGTATACCAGGCGTCCACCCATGACCAAATGATGAGCTGCAAAACGTAGGAGGTCCGCAAAGATATCACTTAGATGATATTCCATAGTCACAGGGACGTGACTCTCTCCAGCACTGCACGACAAAACAGCACTACGTTATACACAGAAATTCATTTACACAACATCTTCTATACATAAAGTCAATAAAATAAGGACGTTAGAAATGAATATAACAAAATCTAAACAAAAAATAAAAAAAGACCAATTTCTTAGTTGTTGGTTGTTTTTTTTCTGTGGTGTGTTTTATTGTTTTGCTGTGGAAAAGAGACATGATAAATGATGCCACATGTCACTGAATTCATGCCGCACATAATTCGACATCTAACTGCAGTATTTTTTTTCCTGCCTAAAATATTTCTCCTGTGGGTTTTCTTGACATTTCATGCAACAAAAATAATTACCCACTGAAGTTAACTGGAGAAAAACAGTACAGATAAATGCCTTTTTCATTGTCTACTTTGGCAAAACATTTCACGTTTTGAAATAGTTTTTTTTTTTTTTTGCTTGAAATTCCTTGAATGGGAACAAAAACAAAAACAAAAAATGCAAGGCAGGTTTCGCAAGACGCTGATAAATACTATTACTTTAATGAGCTCGGTAAATATCTAAATGCATGTTTTCCTTGATACATGGTGCATGAAACCTAGGGAATGGGTCCAGCACTAGGTTTAACAGAGCGCTATAAAACAGACTGTAAATTCTTTACATGTGACTATTTTGTCGGAAGCATTTTAAAAGTATAAGGGCCATTTTCAAAGATAATCCACAATACCTAAAATGTTGAGTTTAAATATCGACTGTATTTGATCCCTAGCAAATTGATGTTAATTATTTGGAGCAAAATGAATTGAAGCATAACAGACTTTTATGGACTTATGGAATAGTTTATGGAATAGTTTTGCATTCAAGCACCCATTAGTGAACAGTTGATTGCCTTAAATCGTAGAATTAAATTAAAATATATATTTGTAATGTACATATTCCTCTAAAGCTGCTTTTTTAACAATGTCCATTGATCAAAACTCTATATAAATAAATTTGAACCGAACTGAACTTACAAGTTCTCAGGAGGAGTTGTGACCTCTTTGTGAGAACCCGTCTTTCTTGTCGATTCACGAATTCCATAAGGAGCTGCCAATGAGGCAAAAAGAGAAGAAATTTTTATATAGTGCAGAAAACAGTATAGAGAGTATATCAGTGTCATGATTGCAACACAAATATGAATACAACAAATAAGCAAATAAATAGAACAAGTTTTTATATACAGGTGCATCTCAATAAATTAGAATATCATTAAAATGTTGATTTATTTTAGTAATTCAATACAAAAAGTAAAACTTGTATATTATACAGATTCATCACACACAGACTGATATATTTCAAGTGTTTATTTTTTTTTTATTTTGATGGTTTTGGCTCACAAATAACAAAAACCCACCAATTCACTATCTTAAAAACTTCAAATACTTCATAAGGCCAATGAAAAAATATTTTTAGTAAATTGTTGGTCTTCTGGAAAATATGTTCATTTACAATGCATGTACTCAATACTTGGTATGGGCTCCTTTTGCTTTAATTACTGCCTCAATTTAGTGTGGCAGGGGGTTTGGTCAGTCTGTGGCACTGCTGAGGTGGTATGGAAGCCCAGGTTTTTCTGACAGTGGCCTTCAGCTCATTTGCATTTTTTAGTGTCTTGTTTCTCATTTTCCTCTTGACAATACCACATAGATTCTCTACGGGGTTCAGGTCTGAGGAGTTTGCTGGACAGTCAAGCGCACCAACACCATGGTCACTTATCTAACTTTTGGTGCTTTTGAAAGTGTGGGCAGGTGCCAAATCCTGCTGGAAAATTAAATCACCATCTCCATAAAGCTGGTCAGCAGATGGACGCATGAAGTGCTCTAGAACTTCCTGGTAGACGGCTGTGCTGATCATGGACTTGATAAAACACAGTGGACCCACACCAGCAGATGACATGATTCTCAAACCACTGACTGTGCAAACTTTACACTGGACCTCAAGCATCTTGGATCCTGTGCCTCTCTCCTTCTTCCTCCAGACTCTGGAACCTTGATTTCCAAATGAAATGCAAAATTTTTTTCCCTTTCATCTGAAAAGACAACTTTGGCCCACTGAGCAACAGTCCAATCCTTTTTGTCCTTTGCCCAGGTAAGACACCTCTTACGTTGTGTCTCTGGATCAGGAATTGCTTGACACAAGGAATGCATCAGTTGTAGCCCTTGAATACGTCTGTGCGTGGTGGCTCTTGAAGCACTGACTCAAGCTGCAGTCCACTTTTTGTGAATCTTCCTACATTCTTGAATTCTTCTTTCACCTTTTCTACCACATTTTTTCCTTCCATTAAACTTTCCATTAATGTGCTTGGATACAGCAGTCTGTGAACAGCAGCTTCTTTAGCGATGACCTTTTGTGTCTTACCCTCCATGTGCAGGGGGTCAATTATCGTCTTCTGGACAACTGTCAAGTCAGCAGTCTTCCCCTATGATTGTGTAGCCTGAACCAGACTGAGACACCATTTTAAGCCTCAGGAAAACTTTGTGTGTGTTTGGATTTAATGTGTTTGTATGTGTTTGGAGCTGATTAGAGTGTGACACCACAAATCTCCAATATTTAACTTTTTCACAATTTTCTGAGATACTGAATTGTGGGTTTTCATTAGCTGTAAGCCATAATCATCTATCTATATATCTATATATCTATATATCTATACACACACACACACACACACACACACACACACACACACACACACACACACACACGAGTTTCACTTTTTGTATTGAAATAAATCAACTGTTTAATTATATTCTCATTTATTGATATGCACCTGTATAACCTCTGCATGAATAAATCGTAATGGAGAAACAAAGAAAGGCTCTGTCTCCAGTGTTCATATGGTTTATAACATACACATCAAATTCATTATCTGCTGACTTGAAGCTTAATGCTATTTTCTGACACTATCTCACCTAGATGCAACAGACTTGTACATAAGAACTGCTATGTAATCACGTAGACCATCCTGTGCTTATTCCAGGGTATTCGTTTTATTTTATTTATATTATGATATATATATATATATATATATATATATATATATATATATATATATATATATATATATATATATATATATATATATATATATATATCTTTACACACTTAGAACTGTTAAATCGGCGATCTACTATGACTGCAAATAGACTAAAAGACTTAACATATCCTCTGTGTACTGGTGTAACCTTTTTTTTTTTCTTTCATACCGAAAAACTCAAAACAGCTACAAGAAACCGCAGCAAATCATATCCACACATCCGTTCCCCTTTGGGAAATACTTGGCAGCTGATTTCTTCTGAAAATAACCACCTCAGAAATATTTTTATCACATTCCTTTAAACCTATAAAATATTATAAAATATGACAAAGCAAATCCATTATAAAACTCTTGACCTGTCAATATTTCCAGATGTTTCATTGCGTTCCTTGTTGTTCTGAACACCATTTGGCACTTTGTTCTATGACATATGTTTAAGGAAAAACACTAATGATTTATATTCTACTGCAATTATTAAATTCTTTTGTCACCTAGACAAAAGCCTAGACCTTGCCCCTCTCCTCTGGCTTATACTATAGGAATCGACAATAAAATTCAAGCCACTGACAGATGAAGTGAATAACACTGATTATCCTGTTACACAAGCACCTTTCATGGGTGGGATACTGCAAGTGAACAGTCATTTCCATTGATGTTTTGAAAGCAGGAAAAATATAATTGCAAGGCCAGATTGAGATGGCTTGATGGGTCAGAGCATTTCCCATAAGTTCAGGTCTTTCGGGGTGTTTTTCTGGTATACAGTGTTTAGTACCAACTCTAGTGGTCCATGGTGGGACAACAAAATGAACCAGAGACAGAATCATAGTTGCCCAAGGCTCATGAACATGTGTGAGGAACAAAGGCTATCCCACAGACGAGCTGGTGTAGCACAAATTGATGACAAACTTAAAGTCGGCTACTATATACAGAGAACATGGACCCCCAAAATCCCAGATCTCAAACAAATCTAACATCTGTGGGCTGGACAAACAATTCTGACCGATGGAGGCTTCACTTCGCAACTTACAGGCTGCAACTAAAGGATCTGCTGAAACATTGCAGTGCCAGATACCACCTTCAGAGGTCTTGTGAAGTCCGGTGATTTTAATGTTATAGATGATCAGTGTAATCCTATGTCTAGATCTGTTCTGTTCTGCTGCTTGTGTAAAATGGCTATTGTTAAAAGGGCTAATAAAACAAAATTTTAAAAGAAAATGCGCTCTGGCAAACATGGGGAAAACAAAAGGATTTCACATAAAACACATGCTACTGTACATTTTTATAAATATAAAATGTTTTATGTTGGTTTTGGCATATGATATAAATTAGCAAATTTTTTTTTAATGCCGTAAAATTCTACTAATAAAATGAAGCAGGCATGCTGGGAAAGAGTGTGAAATGCTTCCATAGAAACATACGGTCTGTAATGATGGCATCAAACAGCGTCCTTTCCCTCCATACAGGTTTTGAGGCGTCAGATACCATGACATCAACATAAAAGCACTCGGTTCCATACTGCCGCAGGTTCGCACGGATGTTCTCATCTGGGCCTCTCCATTTCTGATTCTTCCTGCTGGCTTTTCCTGTAAACCAAATACACATCAATATATAGCTATTTGCTCCTTTGTTACTATTTTATAAGAGACTAAAATAAAATTCAATAAGCACTACAATATAACAGAGGTTTTCATTTACCTACTCCATGTATAGTGTTATAATCAATGTCTGTCCCACACACATAAGCTCCAAAATGAGAGCATGCTACAAGAAGACTTCCTAAAAACAGAAAACAAAGGCAGTAAAAACAAAAAAATTAGCAAGTTAGTTTGACATTTTTTTTTACAAAGAAATCTCCTTGTTAATGCTTTTAACATGTAAGGATTTAAAGAGCTCTGTCCAGGCATGCCCGGGTCATCCAGCGAAGCTGGTAGGAAATTAGCACATCTGGCCAGCAGATCTCACACCTCTGTTTAAAGAATAACTGGCACAACTGAACCCGCCTGCAAATGCACATGCATGTTAGCATGCTACAAACACACAGAATGGAGAGAACAAACCTCAGGACTATCAGATGTGGTTCAAATTATATTCCACCATAAAATGCTAAAAATATAAACCAGGAACGTAACCTTTAGTTATTATATATATTACTTTAGTTTTATATATATATATATATATATATATATACACACACACACACACACATATATAAATATAAAACAGCACTAATTTCATTAGCTCATATCTTTTTGACCATCTTTATTAAAAAAATAACTAAATAAATATTAAAGATGCTAAATTAAAGCCTTCGATGCAACACATTTATTCACGACATCGTTTCTTTACTCGGATATAAAAATACATAAATAAACTATACTGAAAAAATCTTTTAAAATCACTAAACATTTGTTTGGCTGATGCACCAATTCTCAAATAAAGCACCAGAATCCTCCATGATGCACACAATCGGCAGTCTGTGTGAGAACATAGCAAAAGTTCCTGGTGGTGTTCTAAAGATTTACGTAAATTAAAACACCATAATCACTTTTAAACATTTGAAGGAATATTTTGTCTTCATGCTCTAAATTGAGTCTAATTTCACTAATAATAAACATACATTTGCATAAAGCATCAATATTTGTCCATGCCCATGTTGATTAGAGTACTAACAACTATTTAAAGTAAAGTACAAAACTTGAAAAGTACTTATTTAGGGTACATTTAAAACAGATAAAAATGCGCAATTAAGTTGTGATGATTCACGAGTTATCTGATGACAATCAGACGATTAGTCACGAATAAATATTATATATTTATAAATATAACAGTCCTTTTAAATGTCAAAATCAGCTGTAATTTACACGGGCTAACTGAGATTCTCGATATAAAATGTATATGTATAATAAAGTGTTAAAGCCTGAGGTTCACATCCTCATTTGGTGAATCGTCTGTTCATATTCTACTCATAGACTTTTGAATTTAAATGTTAAACCAAAAATGGTGTTGTGCAGTACATTTAAAATTCTATTCAAATGAGACCCGATAAAAAGTGTCAGCAGTGGTGTAGCAGCCTCACTGGTTCTTCCCATGTTATTGTGGGTTTCCTCTGAATTTCTCAGAGTTTTCTTTAACCTCCCAAACAACATGCCAGGATGTGGACTGGCCATGTTTGTAAAGGAATCAATAAAATGGTACGGTTTATTTTGAATATTTTTAATGAAGAAATGCCAAATGCATTGAGAATCCAATTTATGCAAAAATATATCTGGACTGTCATTTAAATAAATAATGTTTTAGGTTTTTTTTGTTTTTAAGGTATCATCCATTTTTGTGTCTTTTGGATCTAAAACAGTGTTAGGGTGGCTAAGTAAAATGTAGTCGTACACAAACTGACCTAAAAATGGTTAAAACCCCACTGTCACTTTGTCTGAACTTCTGTGTAAACCCGACCTAATCTAAACAGCATAAAATGTGACTGTCGTCTTGGTGTGTTTTATCTCACCTGTTCCAACAAAAGGATCATACACCAAATCATGAGCTTTTACTTTGCCATGGTTGGCCATTATAAAGGAAAGGCCTGCATCCATGCTGGTGTTTCCAATAAAGTGTCTCTTTTTCACACTGTGGGAACGAATTAGTTCCCTTTGTCCATCTGCAATCTGGAAGAAAGTATTAATCAAAGCCTTGAGCAATGCACCATTCAAGCCTTTAAAAATATCAACAGCTCCTTTACTACATCTAAATAACTGAAGAAATTGAGCAGGAAAACCAAGAACATATACAATTGAACTGATCCAAGAAATCCTCAAATGAGCTTTGCTGTTGTGCTTACAACTACTAGGGCTTGATTACATTCCATTTCATTCGGAGTATAGATATCTCTAATGGTGAATTTCTGAATTAAAATAATAAAAATAATTGTATAAAAACAGGAGTGCATAAAATGCTCACTTACAAATCTACCGAAATACATGCAGAAAGGTTCATCAGGAATATTGTTGGGATCCAGTCCATAGTCTTCTAGTAAGCAAAAAATGTGTTCGGGATCATTCAGATTGACTTTACCTTGAAAAGGGAGAAAGTCCAAGGCCTGTGGGGGGACAGATGATATATTGTCTGTCCAATTACTTAATTTTGCCAGAAAATTAAAAACACTGTAGAGACAGGATATTTAACATAAATTTAAATTAACACATTGCCCTATAGTTTTTTTGTAAAGTTATAAATATAAACTAATATGAGTATTAATACCCTTAAATAAACCTATCCAACACAAATGAAATAAAAATATATACTTACGTCTATCTTCTCTATTCTGTCTGTGAACAGTAATGTCTTGTTGAAAGTGTAGACATTAATCTTGTATGTTGATTTTTGTTGAAGAAAAGGTGTCTATGTGCACACAATGCATACAGGTTAGTAAGGAACACACACACACACATATATATATATATATATATATATATATTTTTTTTTTACACATCTTAAAATTAGTAGTTAATCAGTTGGCACACACCATGTGCTCTGTGGGATACTCCAGTACTGAAGACTTCAGCTCAGAGACAGTTCTTCCATGACCCCAAAGCTCAAATGCAGACCTAAACGTGAAGTAAAATAGGCACAGCAATATTCTAGCTAAAAGATTTTCATATTATAGTTACAGCATAGTGACACTAACTCTTAAATTACCATTTAAATACAAATTTATTTTACTTTCAACATAGCCTCTCTATGAACTTTACATAAAAACAACACATGTATAAATAATAATACAAATATAATCTCAACTACTCCATTAAAAAAAATTATTATACATTCAGCAGTCAATTATGTCTGATGGCAGCCGGTCAGGATTCTAACTGTTTGTTTTTTTGTTTTTTTTATTGTTATTTATTTGTTGTGGACTTATTCGGCCCAGCAAGAAGCACATTAAAGTAATGAGTTCATGGAGAAAACAAAAGAATAAATCAGTTTATCAGCCACAGAGAAGGATCATATAAGTATTGGGAAAAAACTTAGTTTTGGGATTATTGTGGCCATATAGATAAAATGGTAAGTCTGTTACATATAACTCCTAGGCTTTCTCCTGTTGAGGGGGGCCAGTTAGCAAGACTTTAGGCTTGTCTTATTACTGCACACAGCGAGAAAATAGGAAATCAATGGTTTCATCTCAGATATAGAGATTAATAACATAGAAGTCTGCAAATTCTGACCCTTTTTAAATGTATATAAATGTGTGGATTATCCACATAAAAATGTTCACTCAAAATGAGAGGATTTTATAAGCTGAACAAGGGGGGAAATATAAATGCAACAAAGTAAATGAGCCAAAATTGAACTTTGGGGGACAGCAGAACAAACAGGACTTTGGCAAACACTTTTTGTCAAAGCACACTAGAAGTAATGTGGAACCATCCAAGGATCCAGATAAACATTTGAGGGTAATGAGCCTTACTGGCAGGCCTTAGATTTTAACAAAATGTTTCAATCACCAGCACAAAACCAAACCCACTGAGCTACAGTAATGTACAGTATATGATTTATTCCGTATGCTTATTCCTTGTCTGGAAAACAATCTCTGATTAGTTTGTCTGCTCAGTATCACTCACACCTACTTGGCACAAACTGTTCTTGCCATAACACTCCTCACGTCATCCTCTGATAGACCATGTAGGCGCCAAAAGGGTGACTAAAGGGGTGAAGAAGAAAAAGAAATCACACTTTGGTTTGTTAAGTGAAAAGCTTTAAAAAGCCAGAAGCAAATAAAAAATATTGTAGACAGATCTGACAGCAATGCAAGCCATTTCCCTGTATAATTAGATAAGCCATAATCTTCCATTTTAGGTTCTATTTTAAAATGCGAGATGACTTCATCGATTTCACACAGCTATAAATCCTGATAATAAATATCTTATGTTAAGGGTATATTGGTTGTTTTTACCGTCTCGTTGAAGGTTTCTGTTGAAACACACTGCCGACCCACAAGTGATAGCAAAGATCTGATCTCCTAAAACAAACAAACAAACAACGATTATAAACGCATTTATATACTTCGATTGTTTGATCACTTCTGATAAGCAATCATCCGCCGAATCATCGCTTTCTAAAATGATGTTTACAGTATACCACAGTCTGTATTGATCAAATAAAAACTTCTTCGTCGAGAACAACAAGAGGTTATGATCGTAACGAGTTTTAGCATGACATACCGGTAATCTGAAGTCCACATTGTCGTGTGCTAAATGTAATAAATACTGCCGGCATGTTTTTCCACAGTGCAGCGCCATGTCTTAATGCACCTATCAAAACAGTCCGGCAGGCAACGCTACCTTCCCAAATACAGTTCCTAGCTGTCGTCGACTCGCAATGGATAAAGTAGTGTAAAGTGACGTGAAATTATGAATAAAATTGAACGAATAAAACGTATTGTGAATGTAACTGTGTTTACTTGTTACCAGTTGTGCTCAGTGTTGAGCGAAACACTGGCGGAGTCAGTATACCACTACAGCTGCATGATGGTAAGGATTCTGATGCAGCTCATGAGGAACGTGAGTACAGTAATGTTTATCTTTGAAACTACCGAAACCTACAAAAAGATGAGTTTATTGATGTTATTACAAAATCAGACTTTTGTGCAGTGCAGTGCCGTGAAGTTAAATGTTTGATCAAACTCATCTTAGGTCTTAATATGAAACATGCTCATTAAACAGATGTCTCCTGCCCTTATTGCCCATAACTGGGTAAAAAATGTACTCATGCATTCCCTACTTCAGAAGGTAATATATATACATATATATATATATATATATATATATATATATATATATATATATATATATATATATATATATATTACCTTCTGAAGGTAAAATATAGGAAAAAACAAAAGGTTATCATGTGCACTAATGTTATATAATAGTGCACAGTAACCCTGTGCTTCTTGAGAGTTTGTAAGGCGTAAAGGAACTGCCACTTTGAAACATTAGAAATCTCTGTCTTTATAAAGGAAAACTGTGCAGGGGAATGAAGCATTAAAATGTTTGATATATTAATAAAATATAGTTGTTATATCAGTACTTTTACTTAAGCACACTCAAGAGCAAGTACTTTTATACTTTTTACTTGTAATGTAAAAGTAGGGACTATACTGGAGTATTATTTAATACTCCCTGTGGGTATTTGTATAGGAATGGTATACCTCGTCCACCACTTATTCTAAGATCTTTTATAATGCATGTTTTCAAGCTTTCAAAAAATGATTGTTGCTTAACTTGAGGACAAGTACTGCAGGTTAACTTTGTTTGTACTTCTATTAAAATATTCATAGGTTTGCTGTAGTTGGATCCCCTTGGTGTCCTGTAAGTGACACGTGAACCCGAGCACTGTCACTCCCTGTGTGTGTCAATCTAACACAGAGATGTTATAAAGCACAACATGGAGACGGACAAGCAATCAAAAAGCCGAGGAGATGAAGCCGCTTCAGTGAAAGGACTAACACAGACCTGGCAGAAATGGTCTGAAGATCATAAGGATTATCAGAAACACAATCCATTTACTAGTGTTGAGGTGATGGCCTTTCGCCCCGTGTGGAGTCAGGCGGACTATGGTCGACCGCGGGAGGGTTCTCACACTGAGCGCAGAGGGACGGAAGCTCAATCTCACATCGGCAAGGAGGTGTCAGAGCTGTGCCAGATCATAAGAGAACTTGGGCACAGGCGAGAAGATGGGAGACGGGAAATTGAGTTTGGCAAGCTGTTTGAACATTATGTCTCCATTTCAAACAAGTTGGTTGGACTGCTGCTCCGGGCACGGAAACAAGGGCAAGTCCATTTCGAAGGGGAGATGCTGTGGCAAGGGAAAGATGATCGAGTGCTAATCACACTTTTTCCATAAGCAATTGTTAAAATACAAATGAATGATAATGATTAATCATGTAGTAAGACTTTAGTTCATTGCATGACACACAATTGAGTATCATCCAGTATCCTCTGCTTTTCTCTGATTGAGTTCACAGTTGCAGCAATGCTCAGATTCTGGTATCCTTGAGTGAACTTAACTCAGTGACATGTTTTAAATGAGCAGTATGTCATTTTTAGAGCCTTCTGCTGTTTGCTTAGAAAATTGAAACTGCAATGAAAAATATTTCTATGGCACCCCGTGGCCTCAAACCCCTTTGCTAAAACTGTTAATGCATCTTTGGAAAAAACAGGTCAGCTGCACTTTAGTTGGAGTTAAAGCATGTTTTAAGGTCAGTTTTATTATTAGTTTTATAATATTTACATGGATTAAAAATGAGAAAATACAAATTTGTCCATTAGTATAACAGCAGAGGAGGGGCATGGGGTATATCGGTAGGAGAATGGTGAGGATGGAGCCACCAGGAAGGTGGAAAAGAGGAAGACCAAGGAGGAGGTTTATGGATGTGGTGAGGGAGGACATTGGTTGAAAGAGGCAGATGTATGGGACAGGTGAGTATGGAGACGGATGATCTGCTGTGGCGACCCCCTATCCCCTACCTACCTACCTACCTACCTACCTACCTATCTATCTATCTATCTATCTATCTATCTATCTATCTATCTATCTATCTATCTATCTATCTATCTATCTATCTATCTATCTATCTATCTATCTATCTATCTAGGCTTTATTTCTTAAAACTACGAGCGGATTTAGAACATTACCATGAATACCATATCTAAATTATTTATTACTATACTGTATTACATAATATTAAAACACTGGTTGGTTTTACTGGAAACAAAATGATATTGATGTACTAGACAATGAAAAAAATGATTAAACAAATAATCAGCTTGATAACCAATTCAATGTCAATTTTATTTATAGCACTTTTTGAACGCAACAGAAATTTAAAGTGCTTTTTCAAAAATTAAAATATAAATAATTAAAAGGACATACAATAAATATGGATTCACTAAGAGTATCATTATTTATTCAATTTTTTAGGAATCTTACTACTAGAGATTTATTCTAGGTCTAATGGTTTTTCTTGGGAGACCATTTACAGTCTTGCAATACAGAGGTACATCATCTATAAACAGCGCTCAGGTGAGAAAACCCATAATTCGTAAAACTTTTGCCAGCATGCCTTAAAAAATATAAATGTAATATGCTTCATTACATAAGGTTGACGATTGCCAGGAGCACGTAGTCACGTAGCTACTTATATTATGGGATACACCAATTAATTAAGGTTGTGAACCACAAGTGTGATTAGGGTTAGGGTTAACATGTGCTAACCTTAATTCCAAAAACAAAGACTTAAATTACTGTTTCAGACTTGTAAACAATTAACAACAAAATAAAGAGGTCATCTTTTTTTCCTCTAACAAACATCTGATCAACATATGAATCATAGATTCATGTAATTTAAGTGATGTCTGATCTCTGCTTGAAAATTGTTTGAAAAATAGTTAGTTTTTTTGTACCATGATTAATATTAAATAAAAACAACTTTTAATATAAGTACTGTCATACGAAATATACTATATACAATAATGTAAGCTGTAGCAAGCCTGCACTGAGTAATTTACAGGTTATTGGCTTTCACGCCTTGACACACCTGAGTATTGAATTTAGTAGATTTTTTGCAGAAATCGGTTTAGCTTATGCTAACATTTGTAAAAGTCTGATTTAAAAAAAAGGTGCATATAATTTACTGATATGCATTATAATCAAAATGGCAAATAAACTAATCAAATATAACAATCTTTTTTCCCTATCTGTTCAGGCAGACATAGTTACTTGATAAAATCATACTTGTCAAGGGCCGATGTACACACATTATTCTCAAGCATTCAATTTAAAATTCATTGTTTAGAGGAAAAAATAAAACATACCCTAGAAGCATTCAGTTTCACCTGTTTTTCTGAAGCACTCAGTCAATCCATTTGCATTCTTGATGGAAAAATATTGTGATATTACTATTCTTAGTCCATAGAGTTTCTTTGGAGCAATTGGTCAGCCTGTAATATAGACAGAATCACACAAACACTGTGCATGGGTTTTAGTTGTTTTTTTCACTTATGTTCACAATATTTCTTCTATACTGATGACCACCACTCAGTTTATGAAATATGAAATGCTTGAGTATTATCTCTTCAGCCACAATGATTTTTTTTTTTCCAGTAATTGAGCAGTGTGTGTTGGTAATAGGACACCTTTAGAAATCAGTGCTACTTCCTGGTTGACTCTAAATGGATTGAGAAGACTTGAATGTAGGCTTAAGTGGATCAGTTGAAAACAGTTGTGAATAAGCATGTGCAGTGTATTGCACTGTTAAACACAAAATATTACCACTGCTCTTTTTGAGTGGCAGCATTTGGACAGCTAGCATGAATTATTCATCGATCTTCAGCTTTATCCTTGTTTGGGTTGCTTATTTCCAGGAACATTGAGTATGAGGTGGAAATAACCCTGGACAGAACATCAGTCCTTTGCACCACATACAATTTAGTGTAGCCGGTTCACCTACATCTGAGGTAGTAATGCTATGAGCTGTCTCTCACAGCTGTCTTTTAAAATCCCATCTTTCAGAATAAAGAAAACCTTATAATGCTCTTTACAGTTCTATAAAACGTTTTAAATCATCACAGACAACTTTTGCTTAGCATTTCTCTACAAATTATTAAAAGATTAGGCAACTGCCATGATATAAAAGCTCAACCATAATCTATGTCTGGTATTTGTAATGAAGACAGGGTGAAGGAAATAACAGTCTAGACAGGTCTGGAGATGAGATCATTACCACTAGCATTTTTTATTAGCACCACAGAAACTACTTATTTTTTCCACATACTTCATGTTTTGAAGTGAGATCAGCTCTACAAATGCAATGCCTGTAAAAACCCTGACAGAATAATTGGCACATGTGTACATCCTTTTCAGGTTTTCAGATCATGCAAAAAAAAAAAAGGTCTGGTTAAATTATTGCTAATTATTTGTGCACAGTATAATAGATTATTAAACCCATTATCCAAAATAATCAATGTACTGTGGCAAGCTACTAAAGCAAAAAGCTGCATCAGCTAAAAAGCCTTTTTTTTTCGCAAATATGAATTGTAGCCTCTGTGTTTTCACTAAACAGAGGCAAAACAAAAGAGCTTTTCATTCTATCCCAAATCACAATAACAAGCCTGTGTGATAAATTTGAGCCCACTGACCAACTCGTTGAGCAGATTTAACTACTTTTGTCAAAATATACATACAATTTACTTCCTAGAGTCAAATTAAATGAAGCTTCAACAGACCACTTCTGTAAACATTATGGCTGCCTACAGATACTCAGCAGTAAAACCACTCTGCACAGAAGGAGCCACTGTTTCCCTATGAAGAGACCAGTGCTGCTTGACATACAGGAAACTGAACCCATTTTCTTTCACCATATTTCAAAGGAGAACTAAAACAAAAACCTTTGCTGTATGATAAGAGACATGCTAGATTTAGAATCATCCAGCAGTTCGAATGATCCATCATCTGTTCAGCAGGCTCCTTGTGATGAACCAGCAGGAGTCTATCTGGTAGAAGCCAGACATAAAGCCTATTTGACTAGAAGGTGCCAACACATTGAGGTGCAGATGTGGAACAGAATGAAATGTAGGCCAGTAAAAGCCAAACCTAAAGTACATTCATCAATACATTAAGAAACAATGGTTTTCACAGCAGTTAAATATAAAATAAAAAAAAGTGAACACAATATTTTAGCTTTTGTCACTGCTTTAATCTATAAAACAGAGCTCTGCAAAAAAAATAAAAAACAGACCACGTTGTGCACTTCATAAAATTCATTCACTGCCCCAGAGATGCACACATTTGGCAACAGTACTCAAACTGACCGTCACTCAAACCAGGTGTTAACAGGCCCAAAGTGTGCATTCTTCACACCATCATACTTTTCCCATTTTCAGCTGTATAGTTTAGCTGAGCCCTACCCCACTGCAGCCTTAGCCTTCTGTTCTTGGAGATCCACAAGATCTGCTATTGTAGCCCTTTCACCTTAAGGTAAATGAGATAATTGTAGACTCACTGACAGCTAGCATGAAGGCACTAGCATGAAATTAACTGAGGTTATACAATTCTCCAGTGGAAAAAAACAAAACAAAAAACATTCCATTCAGTGTTCGTTCTAGCTAATGAAATGCTAAGCCACTTTGGCTAGTTTTACACATAAATGATCATCTACATGGACATTAATGTTGATCTGTTAACACTTAGCCTGTTTTTTTTCTCTACTCTCGAAGCCATGTGACGGTGTGCATGTACACCTCATGTTTTTCCAAATATGGTAGAAGTTTTGCGTGTCAGTCTGTTTATTCTTTCTGAAAGCAAACTAATTATTTCATAATTTTTTTTTTTTTATAAAAAGTCTAATGCAGACTTTCTAATGCATATCATTTTTACACCAGTTTTTCAAACACAATAGGATTAAGCTCATATGTTCAACAACTGCTAATGTTTACAGTTTACTTTTACAGTTAACTCCCAAAGCTGTATTTTGTCTTTAATGTCTAATTAGATACTCTCATGGTATCTCTGTATAATTAGTACCCAAATGGCAACCTTTCTACAATCAATCCCAATGTATTTCTTTTATACCGAGTGGAGAATTACCTCAGGAGAACTACGGCCGACCTCTGGAAGGATCTCACACTGGGTGCAAAGGAAAGTGAGCACCCTGCTGATGTGCGAGTGAGGCGAGGAAGCTGTGCAAGATTGCTAGGTAACTTTGGCACAGGTGAGAAGATGGAAGACAGGACGTTGAGTCCAACATGCTGAACTGAGTGATGCTCTCCTCAATAGAAAATGTGCTAGTGCTATTCGAAAGAGGAGCTGCTGTAGAAATGTGATTCTGTAGATGCAATAGAATGATGCATTAATAATCATGTTATGAGAAGCCTTTAATCTTCAGTCTTTATATTCAGTGGTCCAACTGAATACTTATAGAGACAGTTGTCCACCTCATGTTGAAAATGTGGCAGTAAATGTGGTGGAAGTGTCCGCATTCTGTGCTCAAAGTTTTTGCAATATGCTGCAATTGCATCATTGTGTTCCTCCTGATGTGCTAACTTTTCGAGTGTTCTGCCAATGGTGCGCAGCAAATTGGATGACTCGTCATTGGCAGAGTTGTTCAGGGATTGCCTGCTACGCTTCTTCCGAGGCCTCTGATTGCTTGCCTGGCTGAATGTTCTTTGCAAAGGGTCATCTATAATCGATGAAGACTCTAGTCCAAAGATGCTGCTTTCTCCCAGCGGACTGCAGGACCTTTTCTCAGACTTAAATAAGTATTGTTCTTCAGAAGTGCTGGTCCGGGTGTCAGTGTTTGTGGTATTACCCAAAGGTGAACTGGAATCACTAGCAAATGAAGGTTCCTAAATAAAAAAAAACACAGTCACAGTCACAACAGTCGTCACATCATATGTTATACAACTATTCAACAAGCATTCTTATCTACAACAAAGCAAAAGCCTGAAAGTTGGTCTATATGTGTTTGAAGTGAGGTCTGAAATGCTGATTGTGAATAGCTACATTAGTATAGTCAGTGTGATTGTAATGGCTTTATTCAGGTGCATTTAATGAAACATTTTGAATGACAAATACAGAATGAGACGAAGTTAACATATGAAAGGCTGCATGTGAAAAGTTCGGTATGAACCATCACCTGTATAATCAGTAACCATATCTTGCCAATTAGTTTTTACATTTTAGTTGATGCATTGGTCCAAAGCTAGTTACAGTGAGTACATAAAAGTAGATAAATGAAATGCTTTTATTTTTAATAAAAAAGGGAGAAAAAAAACACAAAACAAACAAAAACGAATTACCGTGGTAACTAGGTTGAACTTGGTTTCTTTTCTTTTAGTGTGGGATTCCAAAAACTGCAGTCGGTCCAGGATCCATTGTTGCCTGCCTGTCCTCTGTGCACCTGAACTTCCTGAAGGTGCAAGTTTCTTGTACCGTATGTACTGCGTTCTCAGAGATTCCCACCGCTTCTTAAGCTCTTTCTCTGTAAGACAAAAATTCAGTCTGGTAAGCAGTGCCAACCAGTGCTGATTATAAGTTACTCAAAAAAGGGATTATTTACAGGCTAGTAACTGAATATTCAACAATATAATACACTTTCTTAAGTAGATAGTGTGTACATATGAAACAGGACTGTTAGACTGACTAAAAGGTACTTCATTACTGATTAGTTATCAATTTGTAAAACCCATATCAACCTCGACCACCCGAACAATATAAGGAGGATGTATATGAAAACGTAGTAATATAAGTAATGTTTTATATCGAATTGTTCTTTAGTCTATACTGTTGTTTTTTGTAACTACATCACAAGTAACTGCAGTCCACTTATAGTAAAATCTTGCTCAATACCTCATTGTAGTTTTTCCCAAAACAAAACAATTGCCTAATCAATAAATAGCGAGTAACACACAATTTCAACAGTGGATAAAAATAATCAAACACACATCAACTGGAAAGCAAAACTCTGTTTGCACACTTCTTATTGAACCAAATGTTTACATGTACAGTATTGTATTATTCATATGGGAAATCCACGTGCACTAAATGCTGCACATCTGCACACTGGGGAAACGATGTTTGGTTTCACGTTGTACTGCACCGTATTTATTTGAAATGACAATAAATCCTGACATGACTTGACTTGAAAAACTTACCTGATATAACAAGTTTGTCTTCAATCTCACGCCAGAGGCCAGCTTTCACTGATCGGTTGGCGTAAAGTTTCTGTGTAATGTCGTACAGTGGCGGCCTCTCCTGGATCATGCTGATTAGCTGGTCCTCGACATCTTCACTCCACAAAGCCATGCTTATTAATTAAGGAATCTTCCTCCCAACATGAGGTGATACATTAATAGGATAACACGTGTCTGTGTGTTCCGTCTGGACTCCGCTTTCGTCAGTTCCGTTTTTCCCTCGTGTGCTCATTCGCCAAGATAAATAGCCAATCCTGGTTCTCTTTCTCGGCGATGCGACACGCAGAATCAGCCGATAAAACAGCTGACGCCGTCCGACTAAAGCCAACAGTGCGGAACCCACAAAAAAACAACTAAAGCCGTCCAACACTCAACAACACCCGGCGTTTCCCCCCGTCGGTTTGATGTGTCCCGGGTTTGAAGAATGTGGTGCTCTGGGTGAATTCAGTTCAAGCTTCAATTGTGTGCTGCATGTGGGGACTCGGTTTAGTGGTGCATTAAAGTGCCAGTGTGTAATCTAAAGCCCATGTGCTGTCCAAGATATCAGAATTGTGTGAATGGAAAATGTTCAAATATTTATGAAATTAGAAAGAAAAAAACATTACACTCATGCATTCATCTTCAGTAACTGCTTTATCCTGATCAGTCACATCGTGGAGACACAGTATGGGGCAAGAATACACGCTGGATGAGTGAGTTTGGGCAGATACAGAGACTACAACTTCCAAAAATACATTCTATAAATCGGTTTAATTTCATTCATTACTTTTTTTATACATACAATAAAATTATTCACATTCTTGCATTACACAGGTATACAGAGCTCATGGGAAACAGAACAGCAGCTAAGAAATCAACAGGACTGAATAATGTAACAATAGTTCTTTTATAATCCTCCAAGGTATGATATATTATGTTTCAAACTGAAAATGCTTATGTTTATAAAAGGTAATAAATCACACATGAACCCTGCAGTATATTTACTTCATTTGAATGATTTCATTTAATATATTTTTCATTGTTAAATAGGGTCTCTTAGCATACAGAGTGATAAAAGACACATTTGAGGTCAAATACGATATAAACGTCATTTTTAATGTATTTATTAATAATAGGGAATGTTGATTATAACTACCCAAAGTGGACTTTAATGGAATGCATTACACTAAAAAAAAAAAAAATTGCCCAATAAAGTCATCACATGCTACTAAATATGAGGGCATGACATGCTATGCAAATATCATGGTGTACATAGAAGTGTACCGTTATTTCATCCCAGTACAGGAAGTTTTACGTAGTTATTCGGGCAGATATGAATATTACTAACAAATGCTTTTGTCAGGGACTGATATGTAAATTCCAAACTATTTCAGGCATTCACAAGATTAAAAAAAAACACTGTCCACATAACAGTCTAAATAAGTGTTATTTCAAACTATCTTCAGATTTACCGTTTGTCTGGCAGAAACAGACAAGCTGACATGCAAAGGTAATGACTAAAATAATCAGAACCAGGAGGCACCTCTTTTCCATTTACATTGTGAATGTAAACGTGATATGACATTTCCGTTCTTTTATTAGTCCATTGAGTTCAGTTTTTGGAGCAGCTGGTCTGCCTGTAATATAGAGATAAAAACACAAGACATTGAACAGGGTTTATATGTTACTCTCACTTGTGATCACAATATTCCTTTAAACGTGATTATCACTGCTTAGTCTTGAACGGGATACAACTTGAATCTTCTCTCATTTTAATGTCTGAGAATGCTTTCTACCACAATGCTTCCTTCTAAACCATGATTGTATTCCAGTAAAGGAGCAGTGTGTGTTGGTAATACGACACCCCTACAATATAATGTAACTTCCCGGCTGACACTAAATGGGAGTGAGAATAAGGGAGTGTAGACTTTAGAACTGAGGTGTCAAACTCAAATCTTGAACCTCTGAAGGGCCCAGAAACTACAATATTCATTTTCAAAGCAAGTAACAGGGGATTTAGAAACTATTGAAGTATATGCACTATTAGGTCATAACATATTAAACTGTTTGTTTTTCTAATAAAAAAATGCAGTTGCAAGCAGGTGATAAAAGCAAATGTCCTAAATATAATACTAGATTAAACAAAATCTGGACTAAGCGGTACACTATTTTTAGGCTACACTGGAAACATTCATTGTGGAAGTGACACAGAGCTTGGGGTGTAGTCCTTGAGCACTAAAGAAAGTTAAACACTGAACAATCAGTGCTACGATTTATTAAAGTGTACTAGTCTTTAAGAGATGGATTAGGAATAACTCTTCAAAAGGCGAACAGTGTTGTTATTACATTAAATTCAAAAACTCCAACATTCTGTTTTCCATTTAAACTGCTAGCTTCCAACTGATTCATCTACTGTAGCTGCTTTGATATGGGACAGGGTCACTGTGGACCCAAAGCCTATCCAGGGAAAACTGAGCAAAAGGCAAAAGATGGGATTAAACCTGGACGCTGATCCATGCACACACACATTCATAGATTCACATCTAGAGGCAATTTGGCATAGTAAAGCACCTACCCGTATATTTCTTTTTGAGGAAAATAGTAAACCCAGACCTCAGGATGTTCCCTGAAGCTGTGAGGTGGCAAATTGTGTTTTAAAGCACTATCCTACTATTTATACGATATAAAAGATATACGCAAATTGTTCCACAAATTCCATGGAGTGAAAATTTTGGCACAAGGCCAAGTCTTATCTGAACTTGTCAGGGTAACGGATTAAAAAACTTCACTGCTATGGAACATTTATTTTTTTTTACAAATATTGCATATTGTGAACTGAGTGGTGCAAATGCAGTGGATGTGAAACTTGACAAAGTTGTACTGTTTTACATGTATCATCCTGTTTATGTTTTTAAGATAATACAAGAAATTGGTCTAGTTAACAATTATCTGTGCACAGTGAAAACATACTAAAGGGAGAAGCAGCATCAGCTGAAAGCCTCTTAGACAAATGCAAAGCATAACGTTTTGCCTGAGCATTGGCAAACAAAAGAGGTTTTCATTCTATAACAATACACAATTTCAAGAAATTTCGTTTGGACAAATATGTAGCCTATTTACCTTCTTAATGTCAAAATAAATGAACTATTACTACAAACAGCTGCAGTTTTTTAACCTTAATCACAGACTTTTCATTGGGACATACACAAAAACAAGCTGCAAATGATCTAGCCGGAATTCTTACTGTGATGAACCAGTAGGAGTCTAGGCGGTAGATGAAGCGAGAAATTAAGCCCATTTGACTGGCAGGTGCCAACACGTGGAGATGCAGATGTTCAACAGAATGAAATGGAGGCCAGTGAAAGCCAAACCTAAAATACACAATCAGAATACTAAAAACAAGGGTACAGTATGAAACACCACTTTACTAGCAGTGTTACGAAACAAATTCAAGATTTTAATTCAGCTCGAATTACCTGACATCGTTTAAATCTGTGATACTGTTCTTCTGAAGTATTTCTTTCCCTGCCTCTACCAATTTTTCCACTAAGCAAAAACATAGCAGAGACAAAGAACTGAGCACATTGTAACATTGCACTGGAACTACTTTACAGAGTCCGGATTAAAAAAAAAAATCAGTATCCCTGAAAGTATTTACCTAGCGGTATATGTTCCTTGCGAAGTGATTTGCAATTCCCTATGTGTTTTGTTGGCACAACAAGATAGTGATGAGGAGCCCCCGGTTTTATATCTCTGAAACATGATGTATCTTCATCCTGAAAAAAAGGAAAAGTTGACTGCTAACCAATAAAAGGGTAGCAAATACAAAAACCTGCATATAAATATTTATAGTTAAAAATAATTTGTGCCTCCGTAACACACATGTAACTAGTGGAAATCTGCTTTAGATCCGATCTAAAAGCACATTCTGTTGTCTTCCACATCAAACTGTCCAGTGAGCTTTCATTACCCTTTCATTGGGGATATTATCAACAATGCCCGGTCTGTTTATATCAATACAGTAGAACCTTAAGTTATGAGTAACTTTAAATACGAGCAAACATTTTAAATACATTTTGTATTGGGTTATGTGTGTTGCATCGGCCTGTGAGCAAAAATTTGCGCCATATGAGCATTTTTCGTGGGCAAGTACGAACGATGCTCACAAGCGATGCACAGAAAGCAGCACTCGTAGAAGCAGCACCTCGTGCGAGCGTCTTTGGAACTGTTATTTATTGAGGTGTAACCGTGTGTTCTTTGTCGAGTTGTGACCGCTATTGTTCATTCGTAGACATTTTGCGCTGCATTGTAAAGTTAACAGTACTTTATAGTATCGTGACAATGGGCCCCAAGATGATTCAGAAAGACGGGAAGAAGAAGGGGATGATTACCAGAGAAATGAAAAAGAAAATTATCGCGAAGCGTGAACAAGTTTTGCGTGTGGCAAAACTGTACAATATCGACGATTTCCAAGATGTACCCCACTCCTTCTCCTCTCTCGTCTCTCTCACGCCAGCCACGACTCTCCTCAAAAGTAAAGTCTGAGTCAATTTGTCAATTATTTCTATTTTCTATTGTGAATTATCATTTTGTATTCATTTCTGATGTTAGGGGTTATAATTTGTACAATAACTACACTTACAAAATTAGTCTATATGTGTTTTTGTGGACGTGTGGAATGCGAGTGAATTTCCTTTATTTCCTAATGGGAAAAATGATTTTAGGATACGAGCGTTTTAGGTTGCGAGCTCGCTCCCAGGACAAATTATATTTCTTCTAATACGCAATCCTTTCTTTAGTAACAACTCATACACTTGTATGACACTCCACATAATCTAAGCATCAATTTAAACAGCTTTAGCTTTGTTCGTATTTAACAAAGAACATTTTATATTTGCTGATATGGTAAAGGTTACTATTATGTAAAATTATTATTCTTTTAAGTCTGCACTCTGTAACCATCAGAGATAACGATGATTCTGTTTTATTTGTCTGTATAATTATTGTTTGTCTCTTACAATGTAAGCTATAACAGTAAATAACCTAATCCATAACTTTGAATGCATTTCTGTATGAATTTTGCATGTATTTCTTTGAATGTAAAACTGGACACTTCAGATTTCAATAAGATTTAATGACATTTAGATAGTAGCACTGAAAAGAAAAATACATTATTATATATATATTTCTCCCAATATTAGCTGTGGTTTTTATTCCCATATAATGCATTGTACAGCAGTAATACCTGAATGATGTTCACAGGCAGATCAGGAGAATTACATTAAATCTTTACCAACACCTAATGAATATAATATAATACGCTAATTCAAGCAATGATATATTTGATATTTAGTGACTGGGTTGCTGCACCTGTCAGTCACTGATAAGTAAAGGACTTGTTATGAAAGGCTCTATCAAGAAATGACTCGAAGATAAGATGATTCTCCAGTCACACACATTGCAGTCAGTGCTAGTTAGCCAGCTAGTGTTATGCTAAGTCATTATGGTTTGATTCACATGTGGATAATCAGATAGAGGAACATTTAAGATAGTTTAACACTCACGCTGTGTAGCAGCTCAGTGTCTATCTCCCCGTTCACAATCTTACAGAAAATACACTTTTTATCATAGCTGTCATTAAGTTCTTGTTGAACAGACTCGCCGTCGGTGGTTTCGCCGCTTGCCATTGTCAAAGCCTTGTGCGTGTGTGCGCGCGCCCCGCGTGCGCGTCTATGAGGGCGCGCGCAGGTCTCACTAATGACGTCATTCCAACATGGCGGTCCAAAGCAAAAGAAAACCTAGTAAAGCTGAGTTTGGACAGACTAATTTTTTAAAGTTTTTTTCAATATCAGTACGCTGTAGCTATACATTATTACTACTTTCCCTACTATTATTACTATTTCTACTATTACTACTAGCTATTGAGATTGGAGTGATAAATTACCATTACTACTAGAACAATAAGTATTACTACTACCACGAATTATGCTATGTTTTTTTAACATGTTGAACTAACAAATTCATCACACTATATTGTATTACCACCTTCTTTGTGTATCTTTCCTCAGTTGGTGTTTTAGTGATGATGGGTTGGTGCACTGTTTAACATATTGGGTTATATCTCTTATAATAACCATCTGGATTACGATCTGGTGACTGAAGAGTAGAATATGATGAACAGCATTTTCTTTCACATCAAACTGTACAGTGAGCTTTCATTACACTTTCATTGGGGATATTGTCATAGTGGAAGAGGGCACCCATATAATTTGGATCAGGCTCAGTTTTATTTGTAAAGAATCCGAAGTGTCAAAGTCACCAGGATAAAAAATAATCCGTCAGAATAATTTTATAATAATTTGCAGGAACCCTTCACTCAAAGGGGACCCCAGCCTCGTCAGCCAAAGCATAACCGAACCATTGATTTTTCCCTTGATTTTTCACTTGTGTGTTTATGTATTTAATATATCTGGCCTATCTAAGGTCTCATTTATTCTAATGCTTAATCTTGCATTTTATATATCTAAAACTTGAGCTGAGATGGTTCTGTCTATACATATTTTCCAGCACAATGCTTTGTTTAATGTCAATAATCCTGTTAATTCATTAATCCTATTATTCATTTTGCTACTCTAATTAATTTTCAACATTTTGGCTGGAAGGGAATCAATTAATCCTTGTCTTAGCTTTCCCATTAAAATACCTTGAAGATTTCAGGTCAGGCATATCTCATGTCTTTCAATATCAGCTTAGAAGGCTCTACAGAAAAGAGGCTTCTATTAAAAAGTTCTGTAAAGCAAAGCCATTCTCCATTTACTAGCCAACTGCTGAATGTTGGTAAACTGATTAAGCATTCTAGCATTGATCTCATTAGAATGCAGTGTGAGTGCACTGTCTGAGGAATTCATTTTGTGCAAGCACTTGTGTTTGCAAAAATCATTTGTAAAAAAAAAAAAAAAGAGCATAGATGTCGTCAAGATTAGAAAAGTGGAAACACTGTTAGTTCAATGAGCTCATGCTTGCAATTGGAAACACTCACAATACAACTTGTTTTGTTGCTGTTGTTGATGTGCTAGCCAATTAAATCTCTTATTCGAAAATGGTGTATGACATCTTGTTCACAGACTAAGTGACATAGAATGACAGAAAATTACTAAAATAATATAAAAACAATAGGGTTGATCCATTCTTTCCATACATCCACTTGATGATTGTGCTTTATTTATAATGTAATAATAAATTATATTACTTCTTTCTAAAACTCTATAATGCTCTCACAGAACAACCTCCAAGATCCCAACCAGTCTGGCTTCAAAGCAGCACATTCCACAGAGACGGCCCTTTTGATTGTAACTGAGAAACTACATGCCGCTAGATCAGCCAAGCTGTCCTCGGTCCTCTTCCTCTATATCTGTCAGCAGCATTTGACACGGTCAACCATGAGACTCTCGCCTCCCCCCTCAGGAGCCTTGGTGTCCTTGGAGCAGCAGGAAGGTCACTTTTACTGGGTAACATGGAGGGGGTCTACATCTGCCCTGCACAAACTCTCCACTGGTGTCCCATGAGGCTCAGTACTTGGTCCTCTCCCTTTCTCCCTCTATACTCACTCTCTTGGTGAAGTCCTCATATATACCCTCACATAAGTTTTCTTTCCACTGCTATGCAGATAACACTCAACTCATCTTCTTCGTCCCTCCCTCAGATATCACAGCTTTTGCTCAGATCTCAGCATGCCTTATATGTCAGACATATCTTCGTGGATGAGTACTCATCAACTGAAACTCAACCACAGCAAAACTGAACTGCTGATCAATCCAGGTGATTCATATTCAGGTCAGGATCTCTACACAACTCTTTGGTCTTCTTGTCAGCCACCAATTGCAACCTTTAGGTAACCGTCAACAATGAACTGTCCTTTTCCTCACATGTTGCTAATGTGACTCATTCTTGTCGATTCCTTCTCTACAACACCAGAAGGATTTAAATATTTCTACTCACACAGGCTGCTCAGGTGCTTGTTCAGTCTCTTGTCATTTCGAAACTGAACTACTGCAATTCTCTGCTGGCAGGTCTTCCTCTGAATGCTATTCGTCAACTGCAAATGATTCAAAACGCAGCTGAATGAATGGTGTTCAACTTTCCCAAGTTGTCCCACATCACCCCACTGCTGCACACCCTCTACTGGCTTCCTGTAGCTGCACACATCAGATTAAAAACACTGATGCTTGCCTGTAAAGTCAAAATTGGACCAGCACCCTCTTACCTCAGATACCTCATCACTCCTCGCACTGCACCACATTGCCTGAGATCCTCTAGCACTGCTTGACTGGTCTCACCTTCTATCGGGGTAAGAGGTAAGTATACTTCCAGGCTCTTCTCTGTTCTGGCACTGAGGTGGTGGAATAAACTTCCCCTACAATAGATGTCCAAACAGTGGAATCACTGGCTGTCTATAATAGACGGGGAAGACCTACCTCTTCCGAAACACTTAAACTAGCAATTTTTTCCTGGTTTGCTTTGTCTTTGTTTTTTCTCTCAACAGAGTTGTAGGCTATCTTAAGATTGTAATCTAGCGAACCAGTGTTAATTTATTTATTGATCAAGACTCAAAGCACTTTTCTAAGTGGCTCTGGACAAGAGCATCTGCTAAATGCAATTAATCTAAATCTAATACTCTATATCTAAATCTAATACTCTATATCTTAGGATATGAATTAATACTGTATATCTTAATTAATTTTAATTATCCAAGTATTTATGTATGTGCAAATGTGTACATATGTACAGGATAGGCTATTCACTGCAGGTACGATTACAATGGAAGAAGAATAAATGAACCTACAGTAAATTATTTGAAGAAACAATTGTTTATCTGTTTTTTTGTTAAACAACAAAAAAGTAAATGTAGGTATTTTATGGATAGAATAGTGTACACTGTATAACTGTACATTAATCACAAAAGTACATTTTGACGCAATTGTAAGTTCTTTTCCTGCCATATAATCATAGTTTGAACTCAACTGGAAAATATTTTTAGCCTGCTGGAAATGTGTAAAACCTGATCTGCCCTTATTTTATTATTACCTAGAGATCCACTGACAGTGGGCAATTATGCAGATAAGAGATGAGCTTTCATGCCCTAGCATTCACACACACACACACACACACACACACACACATTGTCAGGTTGGCATCAATAGCGGCACAGGATTACAGCACTTATCAGCCTCTGCACTCCACATGACCATGCCAAACACCAACATGACCAAAAACGCCTGAATCACGTTAAAACACAATAAGCACCAGTATTTATTCCCATTTGTATAGCATTTATTGTCTAGTGTATCGTATGAGTGCATCAGTATACAGCATAAAATAAATGCCATGTTCACATATATGCTATGACATGTTCACTTTATATTAAAGTGCATTTGATGGGTTAAAGTGAAACAGTCAAGAAAGGCACAGAGGATAAGTAGATGCCAACATCATCTTTTAAACTGAATGGCAGGTCAGCCTTTCAATTAATCCTGTGCACTCCAGTATGTTAGTACATCACATTTAGCACAATGTAATGTATGCAAATGATGCCATTAAAATGCATGTTCATGTTTAGTTTCTAAATTAAGTGCTCGTTTGCACTACTGGCAGTCTGAACAATCCAGAGATTCATTACAACAAATTACAAAAATAATCACGACTTGAAACATCAAATTGACTCCCCTAATTCATTGTCTCTTATTTGCTAAAATAAAAATATGAAAATAATTTACAAGCCAATCAGCGATTTGTAGGCACAATATAGAATGTTATAAGCTTGCCAAAGCTATTATGCTAATTGTTGTGTTGGTGCTCCGATACAATAAATCATGGCCAAAATCTTCCTGGGGAGCAATTACAACCTGGTATGGTGGTATAATTACAGAGCTGCAAAGTCAAAGAATTACCAATGGCATAAACTTTAGAAATACTGTACATTTACTGATATTATAGATTAAATAGATTTTATAAGGTTTGTAGATTTTGTAGGTTTGTAAATCCAAAGAAACTGAAGATTTGCTGCTCGCTTCCTTTGTAAATCATTCATGACAAAAAAAATCAAGAGAGTCCTGTTGAAATTGCAGCTCTTCTGTCCTAAAGTGGTTGCGCAATTATTCATGAGATGCAGACTTTGTAAATAGATTAAAACAGGAGACATGAAAAGGGGGTACAAAAACACCTAGGGAACTCTGCAGAGGACAACATGGCATCGAAATGGCATAAAATCACATTCTTTAATCATCTGAGTTCCCCTGAAATTCGAGACATCCTGCTGAGATCAGCTCAGCTCTCGCTGGTCGCTGTCACACATCATTAGATGAATATGAAATCATCGCTTGCATTGCTGTATAAGAATGTGTTTGGTGTAATATCCTATCATGCTAACTCCAAATGTTGTTTCAATGCCCTCCAGGCTTCCTGTTTACAACTTTACGAACACTTAATAAGGTGTTACGCTAGTGTTACTGATTAGAGATGACATCTTTCCAAAGGATACACAACAAACCACTGTCAATTTAATTGTTCCAATACACTGCTACTCCTGCATTATGAAGTACTGAGTCCAAAAGTGTTACTAAGGTGACAACAAATCTTATACTCATATCCTACCAATGTAATTTCTTAAGACATTCCACCTTGAAATTACCTCTGCAGTTTACACAAAATGAAAAACCAGAGCATCATGGACAAGGGAATTCACGTGGAATCTAGAAGATGAAGAAATTCTGCACAGATGCACGTTCAATCAAAGTATGCGATACATCTGTGCATGATGCAAGCAAGCTAAATAGATTAGAGAACACAAGGAAGATAAATATGACACATGAGGTTTGTTTTAAAAAAAAAAGACTGCATGCAACTAAAAGCGCAACAGAACACTAACTTAAGAAAACCTGCATAATAGCACAGTAGCAGGCATGCTGGGAAATGTAATCACAAAACAGCAGAAAGACATACAGTAACAGAACATAGCCATGAGACACTTCGTTTTTTTTCTTCTGGTTTTTAGGTTGTTTCATTTTTTATGTAGTCTATGGAGTTTTGTGCCAGAAGCTAACCAGGGGAAACCACTAGCTTTTTATTTGTAGATTTTGCACTAATTTATTCCAACAACAGGAGGCAGTGTTATCATACCGAAATGCAGTTTGGCTTCTGAATGGTGTCGTGCACTGATTGGTCACAGTTCAATGTCACTGTGTTTATCATCACAACGTTTTTTCCTTTTTGTACAAGCCCTGGTACGCATAATTTGTGTTGTCAGATGGTTATATAGGTCCTGCTAATCTATTAGGTGAGATTTTATGCCTACAGTTCAAAATATTGCAGTATTTAATACTTTTATGTGGACTTTGCTGTCATAAATCAAAACGGTCAAGTGCAAGGTTAATTTTCTAACAGTGGTGAGATGTGACTTGAGTTATTTCAGGGAGATTCTGTACTGTTCTGAACTCTGTCAACTGAATCTTTCCTGCTCTTACCTTCCTACCCTGTGATTCACTTACATTTACATTTATGGCAGGTGCTTTTATGCAGAGTGACTGCCAGAAGTACTGTCTATGCAAACTAGGGCACGGCACTAAAAGGCCACCGTGCTAATAAGTACATACATAAGGTAATAAGTAAGGCATCTTAAAAAAAACATTCTGCTTTTTTCTGAAATCATTTGTTTTTAGTACCCTTTGTACTTTTGCTACATTCTGAAACACATGTCCGAGTCCAGAACCAGTTCCACATGGTTTGCTGGGTCATGCACGTCTTATACCACATTCAACACATGCTTACAGCCAAACACACAAACCATGTTTACATGAAAGGAAATCAAAATTTTATAAGGAATACTCATCCAGCCACCCAAGGGTCATCCATGTCAAAGTGATTACAGACAAATAGTTTTGCTATCCAACTGGTATGGTCTTGTCAAAACACAACAATTGCACAGCTCCCAAGTGACACATTAGAAAAGTGCTTGCCCTGTTGTCGGTAGAGCGTGAGAATCCCAACAATGATTCGTCTCCATGAAGGCGCAGTCTCACCTTTGGACTCAATCAAGCAGCCCTTTGGACACAGGATCTCCTCTGAGCAGCTCATTGGACCTGGCATTACCTTCTGCCTGGCAGCTGTGATGGGCTTCTGTCTGGTTGCAATTAATATTCCTAAGATTATGTCTCTGTTTCAAGCTGTAATTTTTAACACAATGGCCAGCTCTATTAACACCCAGTTTATGGTTCCAGTGCTAATGATGTCTGAGTGGTTATTGTTAGCTTCTTCCCAGTGCCCCCCGTTTTCCGCCTAGTTGGTACTTTTAATTCTCTCCTCATTGTTAAGGCAGTACTTTCTGTGTTAATCTATGGAAATGACGAAACATTTAAGTTCTGACTTGTTACTGCACAGTAGCCCTCGTTCCTACAGTATCTATTTAGGTATTATCTCTGTTTATGTTCAAACCACACTAGCTTTATTTTGAACCGTGCTTGAAGTTTAGCTTCTTTCTCTACTTAAGCCCCTGATGGTGCCTTTATATCTGTTTATACTTGTAGTTCATACACCTCTGCACATCCTCTACTTAATAATTAAGCCTTAGCTCTGGTGCCAATATTTGTTATAACCTCAGTCTCTGATCTTTTCCAGGGCCAAGACAATCACCTGGTTTTGATCAGCTCCTGACCTTGAGGCTGGAATGATTCCCGTTACTGAGTCATTAGGATCAGCTTCCTTCATTAGTAGTTTCCTCCTTTAAACCAACCCCTGAATTAGATTTAGGTCCTGTTTCCTCCCAACCTTCAGTCATCAATTAATGTCTTTTTCACTGAATATCAGGCCTTGAGCTTTAGACATCCCCTGCAATGTGCTCTATCCAAAGCTCTCCACAGAGTTATTATGAAGCCCTGGGATTTCCTCTGTATGAGACTCAGCCCCTGAGCTTTTCTGTGTGTTGTGTGTATCTCAGGAACCTCATCCAGTGTCAGGTCCTGACCATTTTCTGTGTGATATTCCAGACCACTCTGGTATGTTAATCAGAGGCCTCTTCCTTTTATTCATAGTCCCTGTTTCTTGGCCAGTATAGCAGCATCTGTTCCTTCCACCTGTGCATTTTGCATTGTCTGTTTCACATCCTTAGTCTGTTCATTGGCTGTTTCTCACATCATTTTGGTTTAGATCTCTTGCTGCAGGTAAGAGGGTCAGTTTATGACCATTATTGCTTTCCATACCTTGTATACGCATTACTGACAATTTGACTCATAATTTTTATTTGAGCTTTGCATCCTTTTTTTTGTAAACACAATTGAGATTGCTTGCTTACTTTCTGCTAGTTTTATTATAATTTATATTTTAGCTTATTTTGCTATTTTTATTTTCTAGCAGCATTTTGTGAGGCTTTACATTTCTTACTTCAATCCTAAGCCATTTTATCATGTTTGTCAATAACTTATCATGTTTTTGAAGGGGTGGTGAGTTTGGTCAATCCCAAACTAACTACATATCTTAATACAAGTAAGCTAGATAAAATCTATAACCAACAAAGCATGATTTCTGGTCCAAAAACATAGCTTTGTTAAATATTTTAAGTTTTAAATTAGATTTTAAAACATAGTTTTTAAACATACTTTTTAGTAAATATTTCAAGGCAATCTTTAATCACAAACATGCTTTCCTGTATAAATGGATACATGACCATGTCTCTATTTGGCTGAATCTGCTACCTGAAACAGGTTTTATTGAAGCTGACCAGATCCTGTTCTAACAAATCCCTAGAAAGCATGCTGTCACCTTACCATAAAGAGCCAATGTAGTTTAAAGTTTTGCATTCTTAGATGGACAATGCAGTTGGTAAGAGGTTTTTGGGATATACAAAGTTTTTTTAGTATTATAATGATGCATATTAGCTTGGGAGTTTCATATTATCGGTAAAGTTCTTTATTTAACATAAGTCTCTGCTATGCAGATTGTTTTAAGCACACTGGAGATAATGCCAAATGACAAAATAAAAATGCTGTATAGTGATCTGCAAATAATATCTTGCTGTCTTGTTATTAAGCAGGTACTAATTTTATTGTTGTTTTAGCTGTCTATGCGCCTACCCAGGCAATGAAAGAATGAAGCTATTAAATAGCAGGTACCTGATGAAACTGCATATTGCACATTTGTTGTATTAAAAATGTATTATTCAATCTTGAAACTGTCTTTAAAATGAGCCTCCAAAGTAATTATTTTCTACTAGACTACTAATGATTCACTTTTTAAATTACTCTAACCTCAAGAGTCATTTTTTTGTTAGCAGAAAAGATATTTTGTATTTTTGCCCCTTTGGAAGCCCCAATAGAGCATTTGAATGATATTTTACCCTTGAATTTGTTTTTTCTCTTTACAGCTGTTCAATATTACTGACTGTTTATTAGTCTTAAATGAAACTGCTTTTACAGGGGCCTTTATCCAAAACACTATTCGAGCCAGCTGGTGATCCACCTGCTTTTATGTGTATGCTAGCAGTACTAGACGTCCTGAATCAATTTAACAACTTATATATCTACAAACTTACATCAGTTACCCCAAATGAACTGTTTAGTAAAGTGTTATAATTTATAAAAATCACACAGTAAAATTGAGGTTTCTTCATCAATAAGTGTTCATCATCAAGAAGAATCATCCTGAAGACAATAATTTAACATTACTGAGGAACTTTAAGTGCTAAAGCTAAGTGTTCCCTTTTATGTTTCCACCAGCTGAATATTCTGGAGTACCAAATTTAGGGGTTCATTAGTGCCAATACAAACAATAACACACATTTTTTACCACAAATATGCTAAATGCAGTCTGAACAGAGTATAAACATACAAGGTTTGTTACACTGAGATATGCAATAGATTCACCTAACTGAATTACCTGACAAGCATGATGCATATCTTGTATAAAAGAGCACTGCTGTAAGTTTCCACTGAAAGCTATTAAGGTCCAGCAACAACAAAAGGGCTCACTGCAATGGATCAAACATAGATCTAAAATATCTTTCACACTAACAACATGTGGCAGCACAGGGTGTTGAGTAGTTTGAGCACTAGTCTTTGATTTCACTCAGGCAAGCCTGAAGTAGAACACCTCATTACGGCCTGGTTCATGTGTTTTAACAATTGCTAGCATACAAATGTTGCTTTGAATACACACTACATCACAACCTTTGGCATATTAAGTGCAAATGTTTTCTTTTGAAAAACAGAATAAGTGAATATAGTGGTCCCTTTTCCCCCCGTTGCCTACGACTTTCTTTCTTCACAAACATGTCTGTTAATGGCTCTAGAAGTGAAGTCTGCACAGGATGGCTGTTTAAATACCCTAATTCTTACAATAACAAGAAACTTGAGGCACGGAAATCCAATCCATGGGAAACTGATTGAAAGTTTATTGCATTTAAATGTAGAGCAGGTCTCTGACAGTTGAAGGATTGACGCTCACTGGGGTCTCAGGAAATTTTTTAATAGTTTTTGACTTTACCCCATGTGATTACACCAATATGCTCATAACCTTGGCAGTCATCCTAGTGGCAGAATAGGCCATTTGTGGAAAGTTCATGGACTTATTTGATTGCGGAAAGTATGGAAAAGCTTTAATTTGGTTTTCTGTTAGAGTGGTTTTGAGCTGCCAGGCTGAGGAGAACTTTGCTCTGCTTCTGTGGGCAGGGCGTTCCAGGCCCTTCCTTTGTTTTTGCTAGGCCAATTAGACAGCATGATAACATCTGGTGTGAGAAGACAATGTGGCACCGTTCACATACCCTTAGTGTGTGTCTCAAGCACAGAGCGCCAGAATAGGCAAGCAGGGGAAATTTGAGCAGGAACAGCATATGGCTTCAGCCACTCTGTTATAGCTGAATAACCCTCTCACAGTCTCACTTCTTTTCTCCCTCCCCCCATTTCTGTCTCATGCTTGTAGTAAGAGATGTGCATAGAAAGTTATCCAGCCAAGGTAAATAGGAGTATTGGGAGATCTAAGAAGAGTAGAGAGAAATGAGTGAGCAAAGTTCTAATTTGATTAAAATGGTATTCAGTCTTGTTAGAACTGAAGGATTTTAGTGCAACTACATGTGAGTGTACAGTGTACAGTGTGATATCGTTAAAAAAGAAATGTTACTTCGTTCTACCTTTAAGAGTGTAAACTATATTGGAAAAAGTATTATTGGGGTAAAAGGAATTTGATATCACCATTAAATGTAGCCATGAACACATGCTGTTTGCATTCAAGAATATAGAATGATCTCTCTGTCATTTCTATGCAACGGTTCTGTCAGAGCACAGGAGCATGAAATGTGTTCAGCTAGGTGCGTAACTACATCAGGTCAGTAATTTGCAAATCAATCACAAAATGGATGAAAGACAAATGTAAAAGCTTGACCAGACTAACAGTCACCATGCACCTCTGGTCACCCGTGGCTGAGTGAACAAATTGCTCTTTTAATGAAGAGCACTCATTCCAGACTGTTAAAGTGCAGAAGCAAAAACCTGCCCAATGAAAATATTGTGGATTAATATGTACAGATGGAGTTCTGAAGCACGGGACATTAGATAATTCTGAGTTATTTTAAGATACAATTTTCAAGCCATTTAACTTTCAAGCTACTGAGCAGAAGTGTTACTTCTGTACGTTCCCAAGAGGGTGCTCTTTCAGAAAGCGTCATTGTGGAGTTAATCATAACATAATATTTTATGGTAAGTCAACCCGATACTCAACGTCCCAAGAAAGTGGGAGTAAAAATGGCAGGCCAATTTTTAACGTTATTCAATCTTTTATATACATACAGATGGCTTCTGAACAAATGACTGCATAAAGTGCAAACAGCGTGATAAATTGAAGATTATTTAATTTCATAAAGCACTGTCTAATTATTCTGACATTTTGAAATGTGAAATGCTTCGAACCTACTGTTTTGGAAAAGAGCAAAATGATTAACCATCAACTACTGAGTTACACGTTACGCTGGAGTCAGCACTTATATCTCATATACAGCGAGCAGATGAACATTAAGAGTTCATTTAGAGCAGTCAGACCTTTGTGAACTACAGGCAGAACAGTGAACCTCCACTGGGTGGCTGAAGGTCACATCCTTTCCCTGCTGTTCCAGTTACTTTAGAGCTATATCGTTCTCTTACCTTGGCGAATGCTAAAAGATAAGTGTGCTCCTGGCTTGTGCAGGCTGTCTGACCATATGGCCACATTCATCATGTATCAGCTCTCATTAAAGTAGCCGTCATTAGGTGCTGGGGCTCTGCTGGATGCGGTTGCCCACACCTGACAGCCTCTTTCTTCTCACCTGGAATCTGCATCATAACCAGCCTGTCACAGCAATGCAGAGGCAGTGTTTCTACTGCACAAACAGCCTTCCAGCTGCCTGATCAGCAAACACAATAATCAGATTTAGTGCAAAACAACCCCTTCTGTACACCTGTTACAAAAACAATCTCATTATCCAAGTGTGTCCTTAAAAGACCCATCTAGAATATAGGAGTTTATCTGTAGGAGAAAAATGTGTTAAGACTGATATGGCTAGAGATTGAAATGCACCAGTCATCTAAATATGCCACTAATCTCCGGAGCAGATCATATGTCGACACACTACTTGTTTAGTCTTGTCGGGGGTTTCTAGACCATGCTGCTTATCTCTGCGTGACTCTCATGTGACCTGTCCTGCCCACGCCTCTGCAAGTGTGTACAGTACTTGGCAGAAGCAGTGACTTACCATGCGGTAAAAGGTGACAGAATCAGAGGGTTGCCTCAGCTTGCCAGCAGATTGCAGATTTCATTTGCATTGTTTCCTTGTTAGCATCCATCAATCTTGGATAACTATCGGCTTTGTATAATCATGAAACGGGATTTCCCTCCTCATATATTACTGTGTAAGACATATTTACAGAATGCAATGTTTTCTTGATCTTTGGTTCTCTCTTTTAATTCTCTTTTCATGTTTTTAAATTGGTTTGGGAGGGTAAAATCATGCCACAGTATAGATTATGTAGAGAATCAATTGGTGGATAATCCTTAATAAATTATGTGATAATTTTTTTTTTTTATGTAATATCAGTGTTTCCAGGTGTACTAAAATGTAGTAATATAACACATTTAAACTAGTCTGCAGTTTCACTTCTTCAGATAAAGGCAGAATTTGCTAATTGTAATAATAAAAGAGTTTGATTTAGAAAGTTGGCACTGATAATCTCAACTTCTGCTAGCAGAGGTGTTGCTGAGGGATTGTTCTTTTTGTCTATAACAGCTTCAAGTGACAAAACCCCTTTAAGCTCATGGAGAAATAGTCAGAAAAATGTATCTAATGACAAATTATTAACCTTTAAGTTTCCATACATACATATAATTATTATGAACTTGAAATTGTGTTAAAAAATATATATTACAGAAAAAAGAACTTATTTTTTATAGCGTAGATTAATATCCATACAGATCTATATGTGCGTCTAAAGGAAAGAAATTGTTTGAGGTGGAACATACATATTCTTCCTAGAAAAGACTTATGACAACTAATATGATGAGAAGGTGTTTATCTTAACTACATTAACTGTCCTTACCTGGTCAAGGTAGTGGTGGATCCAAAGCCTATTTTTTTTTGGAACACTAGACAGAAGGTTGGAATACACCCCCGACTTAATGCAATGAAATATTTGCAAAGCTGGGTGACAATAACCTGGTATAAAAATGAAACTCAAGGCTCTAAAGCTATAAGGAACCAACACTACCAGCTCATTTACAATACCCCAAGTCTATAAATTATTTATTTATTGTTTGTATTTAAATGTGGCATGACATACTGTATTTCACTGAAGGACATGCTGTAATGTGCTACTGTACACCCACAGTACTGGCTGTTATTTTGTTCATCTTATGGAGATGAATTTTACTTTGTTGAACTCTTTTGTGCTGCATTTGAGTAAACTGATCCACTGAAGTCTGCCTCGCTTCCTCAGGGAATAAGCTGTTTCTTGGCATTTCCATTATTTAAACTGATTTTTTCAAAACCACAGCTACTTGGTATTTTAGTATTAAATAAAGAATGTGTTTAAAACAATTAGAAAGTATTTGATGCAACAACAATGAAATAATTATTTATTTAAAATATGTAATTTGCATACTGATAAAATCATGTGTGCAATAGCTTGGACTAGAGTCTGTCATTCTGCCAAAAAAAAAAAAAAAAGTTTCACTTTCAGAACAATGGATGCTTTTGTCATTTGCTGTGCTCTGGCATCATCTTTGGCCTCTGCATTACATGTGCTTTTGCCTCTGAGCTACACAGAACATGATGTTATTGTACAACATGAGCTAATTGTTCCTGGGACTTGGTCTTGGCAGTTGCTGTGATTCTATGATCCAGCAAGAGGCCCTTAATGAAGACTTACGAGAGAAGAGATAGCTCATAGTGATGTGAGAGCGTGGGTGTTAGGAACTAAATCTACAGTTAAAGCCAGACTATGTTTAGGGCTTTTGGCTAATAATATACCTCAAGTTCTGCTATGGATATACACCATTACAGCTGCTGTGTACAGTCATTGATGAAAATGACTCCATTTTAATCATAGTACAGACCTGTCCTTTTGATGATACCTTATAAAAGACCAGTGAGGTACTGTAGGAAATAAATTTGGGTCATTTGCATTTTTATGTGTGAACTTTCTTTTCCTTCTGGGACATTAAAGCACAATTTTTATTGTTGCTGAAACATTAACAAGAGTGATCTTTTAGTCAAATGACAAGTGGCATTTAATGAGTTTGGGTGTGTGTGTGTGTGTAAACTGACCATGTGTCTATGTGTAGCTTTATGTAATAATAACTAACTATAGGCAATAAAATAGTTTAACCAAAATAAGCATAAAAAGACTTTGAAAGCTAATATGGTAACTTGAGAAATAGACCAGTGGGATCTAAAATAATTCATCTGAATTTCTACCCCCTTTTTTTTAAGAGACATTCAGTATACTTTTGAAATATCATCCAAAAGTGGAACAGGTTTTTTAACTGAATCCCAGAAACAATAAGGTTCAGTTAACTGAGTCATGTAATAAATGCAATATTTGTAGCTAGCAGGAGTGTTGTTAATTTGATTTAAATTCATTGTATTCAATTATGGATGATCTAATTAAAAAAAAATGCTGAAAGTCTGTATGCAGTGAAACCCAAACAGCATTTTAAGTTGATTTTTCATCTAAGAAAAATTATACAATAAGTCATTATCAAAGCAATTATTAATGGGTGTATATTCAGGTTCAATATTAACAAAAACCTTTAGCATTACATCCAGTGTGTGTTCCAGGGATGAGTTCTGGATCCACTGTAACCTATCTAGGGTAAAGCAGTTGCTGATATTGAACTTGGCAATTCCCTCCCACTAACAAACTCTCCCCTATAACATGACAGCTTCTGACTGGGAAAGCTAGCACGTGTTTTCTCCAAGACATGCCAGTGATGCCAGGCAGCACATGTTTTCACACTGCCACATTACAGTGCAGCTGAACACACTCAGAGGAAAGCATTAGCAGCCATCTTCCGCATTTATGGGCTCACAGATGGCTGCAATTGGCTAGTTTCTCTCTGTTTGACAGGGGAAGAATAAAATCATTCCTCCCACCCAGATTGTATGGCCAATTTTGCTCTCTTGGACTACTTTACTATGGATGGCTGTGGCATTGTTATGATCTCTGAAAGCACTGCTCAGGGGCTCACCTACTTAAATTGACATTTTTCACCAACTATTTGCAACAAACAAATAGAAATACTCACTTTTCATTATTAAGAATGAATCTGATGTAGGTTTAGGTCATGAAACGCAAGTCAGATAAAATCGTTAGTAGAGCTATCCGAGAATGCTCTTCATCCAGTGTCTTTATGTCAACTGAACAATGTGTAGCATATACCAGTGTATAGCAATGTAAGGAAGTAAAATCTATAAATCTATAGTTACATTTATATAGGTGTCTGAAACATGGATCAAACAGACAACAAAAAACACACACCCATGAAGGAGCAGAGTGTAACATGTGCAGAGAGTCCTAAGGCCAAGACTGTGATTAGGGGAAATTAGTTTTGTTTCTAAGGACCATCTGGAAACCACACTGTCTTTCTAATTTGTCTTTATTTCTTTCTCTCTTGCACACAATACCCCAAAATGCACATACTATACACACACATACACGCACACACATTTGCACATACAAACACACAAAATCGCTAAAGGCTGTAGCATGTGGCCTGGCAATAGAAGCAGGAAGTCTCACTGTTAGGCAGGAAAATGTGGCAGCAGTTGTGTATTATTCTCTTTTTGATAATTGTAACATCTGCAGCCATAGTGACTTTAGCACAGCTTCTTTTCCTCAGCATCTCCCTGGAAGCAGCCCACACTTGCTTTCAAACTTCCATTAAATCCGGTTTGAACAGACCAGACTGTTCATCTCCTCATTTTTTTCTTTACCAGGAAGTAAGTGTTAGTCCAAAAAATCTATGCGAAAATAGAGGAATGGGAGAACAAAGAAATGAAGGATTAGATGAAAGTCCACTGAATGAACCTACTATTGATGGCTCTTCTTGTGAAGAATGTGTTGGAGCTAAGAGTGGGAAGGTGCTCAAACCTTCAGTGACATTAATTAGCAATTCCCATGGATCCAGTTTTCATTTTGATGTTAATAATGTCATTAAACTTTCTAGCTCATCTTGTTTGAGTGTGAGGAGGTTTGGGCCAAATGAAAAGAGAAACAAGGACACTCCAGAGTTTCAGAAGACAATGAAGATCCAGTCAAAGGAGCCAGGATAATGTAGTCCTTTTGGCAAACATTCTGGGAAACCCAACTGCCTTCAATTTCTCAAACAATTTAATAGCTATCTTTGACCCTTAATTAGAATAAAAAACCAATGAAATTTAAGAAGCAATTTAATTATTGAGATATACCAGGAGGTATTAGCTTAGTGGTTAAGACATTGAAGTTTGGATGTGATGGTCATGAGTTCAAATCCCAAACAAACCAAGGTGCCACTCCTGAGCCCCTGAGCAAGGCTCTTAACCTCATAGCTGCTCAGTATAAATGAGATAAATGTGTCGCTCTGGATAAGGGCGTCTCCCAAATGGCATAAATGTACCTGTAAATATTGCCAGCCTATGTTTCTATGTTTTGTTTTGCCCAGTGAAATGTTTCTATGTTTTCACGTGTTTGACCTAGGACTCTTTAATTCATTTATGATTGTTTGCTGCTTGCGACCACCTTTGCCTGTTTTTCGGATTACCATTTGTCTTTCCTCGGATTTATCTCTCTTTAATAAAGCCAGCATTTAGATCCTTATGTCTGTCTCCATGCCCGTCATGCCAAATCAACCCCGTGCTACAAATAATAAGTCCTAAATGATTGTCTATTGTAAGCGTTAACTCTTTAACTTGAAATTCAGATTGAGTGGATATAACACAACCCACACACAACCTTTCATACTTCAGAATTTGGTAAAATTGAAAATGATGCAAAGTGTATAAAAATGATAGGATAAAAACAAGATCATTGTAAATATTACAGAAATTATTTTTTACAGTAACCTGGCTGCATAGTGTGTGCACATTATTTTATAATAGGGCGTTCATTGCTCATGGCCAAGCATATTCATGATACATCGATGGAGTAATTCTGATTAAAACTAAATAAAGATCAGAGGTTTATGTACTCAGGCTTTTCTTAGTTCTTACTGTAGTTTCATCAAACGGTTAAATCCATAGTTTACAAAGAGCTGAAAAAGCATTTATGGGATTTCATCAAGGTTTAAATCAGAAAAAGGAATACAGAATAATTTACAATACATGGCTATACTATGTAACATTGTGAAATATATTAATATATCAATAGGTTAAGTAAATGGGGCATCACAGTGATATTAACAAGAACAGGGTGTCCATTTAAAAACTGGTGAAAGACCTCTAGAAGAAGATCAAATTTTTTAATCCAGGATTTAGGATCTAAATCCTGCTGAAACCCACTTTCTATTTGCTGCATTAAAGTGAAGGTAGACACAGATCTGACCTTTTTTTCAAATCCTGTTTTAATTTTTTACAATGAAATTTTGCTTTCTTTTTGCATATACACTGAATCTCCAAGTAAATAAAAGTAACATGTTTCATTTCAACAAAATATGACAATTTTAAGGGTTTTCCGGAGCTGTCATACATGCAACACATTTAAATAAATAATAATATTACACAACCACTCTTAGGACAGGATGTGCTCAGTATAGCTCATGTTTTGTTTATCCTGGGTAGGAGATATTTTGCCTACACTTTTTATGCCAAAATATTCTGACTGTACAGTCCGGGTGAAAAGAAGAATATTGATGCATGATTAGGCTTGAAAAACACAGTATGTCTAGAATAAAAACTCTAACAATTGCAAATTTTCTGTTAGTCCTCCGTCAGCTCTGACAGGCCAACTATACACCACAAGAGCTTTTTTCAGAACGATAATAATTCATCTTGTTTGTTTTCTGCAGCATTTCAAAAGTAGGACATTGGTGTAATGGGCAAATGCCCAAGCTCAGCACATGCTAGCCTAAACATTTTTGTGTGCTTCCTTTATAGCTCTGACAGGGCAGCTGCTTTAGATGACAAAACTCTCGTTGGAGAACATGTCTATTGATGTAAAATGAGGACCATGTGAAACAGTGAGCGAATGTTCTCTGATTGTCAGCTCAAAGATTTTTTTTTGTTCTTGCTAGATGTTTCTCAGGGTGTCGTCTCATTCAGAGTAATTACAGACCAGTGAACATTTCACGATCAGTAAGACTGAGGATATAATTGGAAAGTATGTTCTTTTTGAGTGTCTATGTGCTTCTCTTTGCACTGAATAGCATCCACCATGCTGGGACTTTCTTTGATAGCCTGATTGCAATTAAGTTTAAAAAAAGAGAGCTTCATGAAATACAGCACAATTGAGCCCCTTCAGTCATACTCAGGGGGACTAGTGAGGCTACATCTTCAACACCTGCATGTTGTCTAACCCTTACAGGATCCCCAGGTCTAGAGAAACTGATGGGGGGGGTTTGACGCTTGAAAGAAATTGCACCAAGTAAAAGCAGCAGTAGTTAATTAACCCGAATCCTGTTGATAATATGCTTCCCAGTAATCTCTCAGTCATCATTATCACAACATCATATTAATTGTCTAGTTTCAAAATGTCAAAACCAACATGGTTTTGCTTTAAATACAGATTACTGGCTTTGAATCGCCATTCTTTATTAGAACAGCCATGCCATGAAGCAGATAGGCAGATGCAAGTGCAGATCATCTATTCATAGTGCACACGTAAAACTCAAAGGCAACAAAACTAAACGTGAAAATGGACAACTGTGAGCATTAGACACAATGCATGGAAGACACCAACAGTCATGGAGGACAAAAGTGAGACCAAATGTGAGGTGCGAGATGAGACTTAAATACATGCGCTAATTATGTGATTCAGCTGCAGTCATATGACATGAAGCATGGAGGTAGAGAGGCTGATGGGAAATAAAGTCCATAGCTACAGTCTGTGCATCTGAACTAAGTAGCTTTTAAATAATTTAGTAAAATTAATAATTTCTTCTTTTTGCACTTTTTAAGCCAGAATGAAATGGAAGTTTAGAGTTGAACTGGGTCTCCCAATTATAAGGAAATTTAGACATACTATAAATCTTTGACATCTGAGGTTACATATAATATGATATTTCCATATGTTTATTATAATACAAATTATTTAAAAATCATGTAATATTAGGATTAAAACGATGACTTCCTTTATAATCTGAGCATAATTGCACAAAGCAGTGTGGTCTCGTAGCTCCAGGGTAGGTTGACTGGTTAAACATAATTACCAATATTTGTAAACATGTGGCACGACGTGTGCATTGTTGTCCTGTTCATGTTGTATTCCCATTTCAATACCCAGTATTCCCAGCATCATCTCTGGATCCACTGTGACCCTAAACAGGATAATTAAAGCATTTAATGGTAGTGAGTGTGATAATGTTACACTTTGACTTAAAAAAAATGTCTGTGTGTTTGTACGTTGCTCTGGATAAGGGCGTCTGCTAAATACCCAAATGTAAATGTAACTGTTTCCAGATCACATTTGTAGACTGCAAATCAATCAATTAAATTATTTCAGTGTCTTTTTTTTACATTTAAACAATCAAATTACTTACAGTATAGACAATTTTTTTTAGCTTATATACAATACATGATAATGTTAAAAGATAATACAGGATAATTGAATCTATGAATTGATTCATGAAGTACACCATGACTAATGACTGGGTGGCTGGCTCATTAAACAATGCTGTAGGTAATGTATTACATTTGGTAAAAGGGCTTAAAGGAAAAACATTATCATTTTTACAAAAACATTATACAAAATCATACTTCAGTGAATAAGTAGTTACTCTGTGTTTTAGTACACACCACCCTTCAGTAATTTATGGAGCATGGCTAGATATGTAACAGCAAAAACAGCCATATGACTAAAGTACGTTAACATAAAAAATTTATTGTTTGACATTTTTCCGGACATTTGTACAGTGTACTTCTTTGGCTGAATATGTATAACGTTTTTTTTTTAATTTATTCTGCATAGAAATTAATGTAAGACCAAGCTTTATTCCAGTGTTTAATAAACAAGCAAGACAGGCTGATATCATATCGATCTGGTACACAATATCCAAATGAGTTTAGCCCAAACCACAAAATATTGATGATTTGGCACTGGCAGCTCCATTTTCAAGCCTGATGGCTGAATGCCCTTTTAAGATCGTAAAATTAACACAAATGTAATTCCATTTAAACCTCTCATTACATTAAAAAATAATAATAGTACCCTTTCAGTGTTATATTAATTGGCCAGATTTAGCCATCTCCAAAACTACTCATGATATTTCTATTCTTTACATTCATCTAATAGGTAATTTCCAGTGGCCCATTTCAGCTTGTATCGAACCAATTCAAGAATAACAAAGCATTAAGCATTGCATTAACGCTCTTACTTCTTGTTGTAAATAGAGCCATGGAGAGCATTCATTGCTAAGTTGAGGGATGCATTTACACGATCATTATCCAGAACAAACAAGACAAAGCAGTTATAAATTCTGCCGTGATATGAGAGCTGTAATGACAGCCCTAAGATAAACAGACAACTCTCACTCTTTCTCAAATACCCAGTGAAAATATCTTATTACAATTGCAAAAAAAATCTATATGTTAAAAATCCTCTAGACCTTCCCTGAGGCAAAGTCAATATATAGAAATAAAAATAAACCATGAGATTGGTGCATTTATTTTGTATCTCAAATAGTCTTTAATTTGCTGTTTTTTCTGCTCCCATCATGCAAACATTGTTGGTCATCATATTCTCTTTAGTAAGTTTTGAAAGTGTGTGTGATTCTTTTGTTCACATGTTTATTAGGTTTTGTCAAATGCATGTGGTGAAGTCAGGAAAGGTAGGGCCAACTTTTACCCTTTCATGAAACTATGCGGTATGTTAAAACAAACACCCTAACCAGAGCTGTGTTTCACTGCTACCTGTCATGAAACACTTACTGCTGATTAGTCTGACATTATCAAATAAGCTGACTAAATAAATCAGTATAAAAAGTATAATGCCTTGCAATCACATCTAATTGGCTACATAAAAAAGGATTATATAAATTTACTCTAGTTCAGATCTTCCACGAGCTTTATAGTTATGAAATTAAATTTATTTTCTGATGTGGCACAGAGATGGGAAGAAACAAAGTACAAATAGTTTGTTACTGTACTTAAGTAGTACAACTTTTTACTTTTACTCATTACATTTTTCACACAATTATCTGTACTTTTAACTTCTTACATTTTCACAACAGACTAATTACTTTAGTTTTAATCTATTTGGTGAAATGTCAATATTCTTTCTTCTCATTGCACACCGTTTTCAGCCCAACAACCGATTTTCTGTCATTGCGTGGCTTTTCAATCCACTGGTGTATCATTTCCCGGCTCCACACACCACACCACTAGTTTACGAAGCAAACAAAGAGCAAGGCAGGAAGGCAACAAGAAGTATGGGGTTAACTTGGATGAGACAGAGGAAGTCAGCGATGTTTACATCGCTGACTTCCTCTGTCTCATCCAAGTTAACCCCATACTTCTTGTTTATGATCACCTGATCATAATCTTTTCTTTGCTTGTGTTCTATATGGTGGATAACTCCGCCATTATGGTTGCAAAAGCCAGTGTACTCTTAGTGCCAGTCCCAAGCCCGGATTAATGGGGAGGGTCAAATATGCGGATTACAAATCAGAATTTCATACCGGATCGGTCGAGGTCCGGGTTACCAACGACCGCCACAGGTATTGTTAGCCAACAGGGTAAAGGTGGAAATTGGGCTACTGTTGGCCAAAGGAGGAGAAGGAGAGGAGGAAGACATCTACAGAGATGGCAGGAAAAGGAGAAGTGTAGGAGATTGGAGATCAGGGTGGGTGATTTAAATGCCGGTATTATGACTGGTAAAGGAAGAGATGCAGCTGATATGATGGAGAGAAGAAAGGTAGATATGTTCAAACCGTTCGTTCATGGTGTGGATATAAAAAAATGGTGTAGGGGTGATTCTGAAGGAAGAGTACAATAAGAGTGTATTGGAGGTAAAGAGAGTTTCTGATAGAGTGATGAACATGAAGCTGGAATTTAAAGGGGTGATGATAAGTGTCATCAGTGTCTATGCTCCACAAGTGGGTTGTGAGATGGAGGAGAAGGAAAGATTCTGGGGTGAGTTAAATGAAGTGGTATCTAGGAAAGAATTATTGGTGATTAGGGCAGACTTCAGGTGGTGGAGGTGATGAGGAGGTGATGGTAGGGATGGCTTAAAGGAGAGGAATGTGAAAGGGCAGATGGTGGTACATTTTGCTAAAAGGATGGAAATGGCAGTGGTAAATACTTATTTTAAAAAGAAGGAGGATCATAGGGTGATGTATAAGAGTGGAGGAAGGTGCACACAGGTGGACTATGTTCTTTACAGGATATGCAACCTGAAAGAGATTGGAGACTGTGAGGTGTTAGCATGGAACAGTGTAGCTAGACAGCATCGGATGGTGGTCTGTAGGATGGCTTTGGAGGTGAAGAAGAAGAGGAGAAGACTAAGGACTAAAAGAAGAATATGATAGTGGAAAATGAAGGAGGAAGACTAATGTGACATTCAAGGAAGAGGTCAGACAGCGGCTCATTGGTGGTAAAGAGGTGCTGGATGATTGGGCAACTACTGCAGAGGTGATAAGGGAGACATCTAAAAGGATACTTGGTGTGACATCTGGAAATAGAAAGGAAGATAAAAAGACATGGTGGTGGAAAACTGCAGGAAAGCATAAGGAGAAAGAGATTGGCAAAACAAAATTGGTATCGACAGAGTGATGAGAAAAGTAGGCAGGAGTACAAGGAGATGCGGCAGCAGGTGAAGAGGGATGTGGCGAAAGCAAAGGAAAAGGCATATGAGGAGCTGTATGAGAATTTGTGCACTAAGGAAGGAGAAAAGGATGTATACCGATTGGCGAGGCAGAGGGACCGAGCTAGGAAGGATGCGCTGCAAGTTAGAGAAATAAAGAATGGAGATGGAAATGTGTTGACTAGTGAGGAGAGTGTGTTAAGAAGGTGGTATTTTGAGCAGCTGATGAATGAGGAAAATGGGAGAGAAAGAAGGGTGGATGATGTGAAAATGGTTAAGCAGGAAGTGGATAGGATTGGTAAGAAGAAAGTGAGAGCAGCGATTAAGAGGATGGACAGTGGAAAGTTGGTTAGACCAGATGACATACTAATAGAAGCATGGAGATGTTTAGGAGAGATGGCAGTGGAGTTTTTATCTAGATTCTTAAACAAAATATTGGAGAAGGAGTGTGCTGGTACCAATTTTTAGGAATAAGGGAGATGTACAGACTTGCAGTAACTACAGGGGAATTTAAGTTGTTCAGTCACCATGACGTTATGGGAAAGAGTAGTGGAAGCCAGGCTGAGAGAAGGGATGACCATCTGTGAGCAAAAGTATTGTTTCATTCTGAGGAAGAGTACTACAGATGCATTATTTGTTTTGAGAATGTTGGTGGAGAAGTATAGTATGGGGCAGAAGCAGTTGCATTGTGTGTTTGTGGATTTCGAGAAAGCGTAGGACAGGGTGCCAGGAGAGGAGTTGTGGTATTGTATGAGGAAGTCAGGTGTGTCAGAGAAGGATGTGAAGGTTTTGCAGGACATGTATGAGGACAGTGTGACAGCAGTGAAGTGTGCAGTAGGAACGACAGACTGGTTCAAGGTGAAGGTTCTGAGCCCTTTTCTGTTTTCAGTGGTGATGGACAGGTTGACGAACAAGGTCAGACAGAAGTCTTCATGGACTATAATGTTTGCGGAGTAGGGAGCAGGTAGAGAAGAGCCTGGAGAGGTGGAGTTATGCACAGGAGAGAAGGGTAATGAAAGTCAATAGGAGTAAGACAGAGTAAATGTGTGTGAATGAGAGGGAGGGCAGTGGAGTGGTGTGGTTGCAGAGAGAAGAAGTGGTTAGGGTGGAGGAGTTCAGGTACCTGGGGTAAACAGTGCAAAGTAATAGAGAGTGTGTTAGAGAAGTGAAGAAAAGAGTGCAGGCAGGGTGGAGTGGGTGAAGAAGAGTGGCAGGAGTGGCAGAGAGATGACCTCCAGAGTAGACTACTGTAATGCATTACTAGGTGGATGTCCTGCATCATTAATAAACAAGCTACAGTTTATCCAGAATGCAGCAGCCTAAATTCTCACAAGGTCGAGAAAATATGACCATATAGACCCAATCTTATCATCCCTTATCAATTTTGAATCAACTACAAACTACTTGTTCTTACTTACAAAACACTAAGTGGTTCAGCTCCCAATTATCTTTCAAGTCTTCTAACACGCTACAATCCGTCACGCTTCCTGAGATTTCAAAACTCCGAACTTCTAGTAATTCTTAGAATAGCAAAGTCCACTAAAGGCAGTTGAGCATTCTCATATTTAGCGCCTAAACTTTGGTCAGGTCTTCCTGACAGTGTTTGTGGCTCAGACACACTCTCCCAGTTTAAGTGCAGATTAAAAACATCTTTTTAGCAAAGCCTACACATAACACGTCTCACATCATAACCTTGTGCTCCAGAACATATGATCACATGCACATTATCAACCTGTGCTGTTAATATCATGAACAGCAGCTATGCTAATTCCTCTCCACTGCTTCTCTTTCTCTATCCATCTCGAGGAATCTTGAGGTTGCTCGAGCACCAATCACGTCCTACCTTATGAAGATCCACCTTTAAAGAAGTAGATGCCGACCCCGCAAACATCCCGAACCATCTAGAGACGTACCAGTGCCAATTAGAGTTTTGACATTGGACCTCTTTGAGTGTTTAAAAGCTCTGGCATGGAGAAGCTGGTGTTGGATCTATGATGATTGCAAATCTTGAGCTATTTTATGAGTTTCTCAGTAGCTCCTAGTTTTATAACCACAAATGACTGTAAAAGACTGTAAAAAGATAATTACTCATAATCTTACATTTCAGTGCTTATGTTAGTTCTCACTCTCCAGTCTTCTGTATTGTTTAAAGTCTATAATCACACTCTTGATGTCACCCAAATGAGGATGGGTTCCCCTTTTGAGTCTGGTTCCTCTGAAGGTTTCTTCCTCATAACATCTAAGGGAGTTTTTCCTTGCCACAGTAGCCATGGCTTCACATAACGTATGCATACAATAAAGCGGTGTTACTTGATTTAATTTGGGTCCTCACATCCCCGGTTCAACGGGATGTGTCCCACCCTGGTGGGACCCAAGCAGGCTCTGGTCCTGGAACAGGAAGTGCGCACCCTCCTAAGGAAAGGGGCCATCAAGGTCCCTTAGTCAGAAAATCAGGCTTCTACAGCCAGTACTTCGTTGTTGCGAAGAGGTCATGTCTCAGATCAAGTCCGAGGACTGGTTTGTCGCAATAGATCTAAGGGACACCTATTTCCACATAGTCATCCTTCCCGCTCACAGGAGGTTCGTGAGGTTTGCTTTAGGGCGAAGCTTACCAATATCGGGTCCTCCCGTTCGGACTAGCACTCTCACCCAACACCTTCACAAAGTGCATCGTTGTGGCTCTAGCCCTGCTACAGCTTCTGGGCATCTAAACTGGTGGTTCTAAACTATATCGATGACTGGTTGATATTAGCTCGATTAGAGCTTCAGGTGGTCTGGCATCGAGATGTCGTTCTTGCCTGTATGAAAGAGCTGGGGATAAGTCTAAATGCAAGGAAGAGTGTGGTTTCTCCAGTGCATAGAACCACCTTCTTGGGCGTAGTGTGGAACTCGACCGTGTTGTGGGCACAACTGTCTCCCGCCCAGATCGGAGCTATCTTCACAGCAGTCGGTAGAGTAAGAGAAGGCCAGTCACTTACTGTAAAGCAGTTCCAGAGGCTGCTGGGTTTTAATGGCAGCAGCATCAAACATGATCTCTTGGCCTCCTCCCTTCGAGGCTTAGATAGATGGAAAGAACCTACATTCCTGTCTCAGGGCCCCGTCCTGGGAGCTCCTTGTCATTGCGTAACGCTAACAACAGATGCATCTCTCACGGGGTGGGGAGCTGTCATGAGTGGCCACTCCGCCCAAGGTTGGTGGAACAAGCTAATTCTTTCATGGCACAGAAACTGCCTGGAGATGATGGCTGTGTTTTTGGCTCTAAAGCACTTCCTCCGAGACCTAAGAAATCGGAATATGCTGGTCCGTACAGACAAAACCGTGGTTCACTCGAGGGACCTCCTTGGAAATTTTATTTATACACACATAGAAACAAAACGCTGTGCTTTTGTAAAATAAAGCAAACAGACGCTCTCTGCCATCTCTGTCTTTCCTCTTTACAGACACACAAATAAAACAACCTGAATCTCAGAGGTACAGTTTCTCCGGTCTCATCCCATTGGTTCGTGTGGAAACATTGCAATGGTTCTGTTTGGTGTCCTCATAATTGAAAACACCATAATTACTTTAAAACGTTTACAAGAATATTTTGCCTTCATGCTCTATGTTGAGTTTGGTTTCACAATTAATAAACATACATTTGCAAAAAGTATCAATATTTGTCCATGTCCATGATGATTAGAGTATTAAAAAATTGAAAAGTATTAATTTAGAACAGATAAAAATGTGCAATTAAGTTGGGATTAATCGTGAGTTAACTCACAACAATCATGCGATTAATTGCAATTAAATATTTTAAACAATTGACAGCCCTAATATTAATATGATGTGAGATCCAGTTAAGAGGGTCACTGAAACAGGTAGTAGTAATGGCTACTTTTTACTTAAGTACATGTCAGAGCCCAAGCTTCTTTACTTTAAGTTAAAAAAACTTTTAAAAAAAAGTGTATTCAGTACTTCTACTTCTACCCATGTGTTTTAAAACATGAGTATCTCTACTTTTATTTAAGTAAAAGATATGTGTACTTTTGCCACCTCTGATGTGGTGTCACATTAACAAATACAGGTGATTGTAATCACATTGAGATACTACTTTCTTTCTTTCAGCTTCTCCCATCAGGGGTCGCCACAGCGGATCACCCACATGTTTGATTTGGCACATGTTTTTACGCTGGATGCCCTTCCTAACGCAACCCTCCCCATTTATCCGGGCTTGGGACCGGCACTAAGAGTGGCTGGGGTTGGTTCCCTGATACTACTAAATCTTAGTAAATTATTATAGTAATGATAGTATTATTAGCATTTGACTCTAAAATAAACATATAGCTTACATATCATTAGACATATCACATCAACAATCTTAGCTTAGTTGAGCCTTGCTGGCATGTCAGATCAAATGCAGACAATGTGTTACATTTCTTTGGGGATAATTATTCACATTTTGAAATGAAGAAATTGTTTTCAAAATTGCAGAGAATTGTTTCTCTATTGTTTAGTTTTTATTTTTATTTTATGATTTTGTATGTTTGCAGCTTATTTCATTAAAAATCTGCACTTGCATCCGATTATTGAGTAATCAATGTTGAGATCATCAGAGATTTAAACCCAGCATACAGTAAGTAGCTAGATTGTAGCTTACAGATTGTAAAGCATAAATGACTACTTGAATGTTAATATCACTGGCAAATGTCAATATAAATAAAATTGCTGTTGTACTGCAGCAGCAGTATTGACTGTACCCCAGATTTGCATTGAATGTGTTTTAGCTTTTTGCTTCCTATACACACAGTCTAATGTTAATGCCAGGGTTAATGTACGATCCAATCAAACATATTTTCTATCATGTTGGACATACACTTGTTCAACAATTAATTAATTAATTAATTAATTATTTAATTCATTCATTCATTCATTCATTCATTCATTCATTCATTCATTCGTTCAACTATCTATCTGTTCATTTATTAATTCAGAATTCATATTTTTTGTTTACTTTATCCAGGGACATAGGGCACTATGTGAGCATTTGCATGAGCAAAGTTTGCGACAATGAAATTTCATCTTCTGCTGACCATCGTCCGATTATTGATACCAATGCACAAATAAAGCCAACTATTTTTGCTGTTGATCTTGATTCAGTACTGCTTTCATTTGGGTTTAATATTTACTTGGCCTTGGCCCCTGCAAGACTCAGTGTTGACCCTATCTCAAGCAGTTCTGCTTTTGGATTTGACAGTGATGGTCTTCACTATAGCCCAAAAACCCAATAAAAAATGATGGAAAACAGGGCCAGAACCTTGAATGCACCAAAGAAAATAAATTAACAAGTGAGCAACAAAACCTGTATCACAATATGTAATACTATATAGCTGTATTGTCACAAACCAAAATCTGAAAAAGCAAAAAACTTATATTTGGTGTATGGCATATGCCTTGTATCCTGATTTATCATCGTCCTCCTTAGCAGTGGTCCAACAGGCCAATGTAAATATGGGCATGGTCTTACCTGTTATTGAGAAAATAACAGGTAAGGCTATGAATAAAAAAAAATCTGTAACACTGTAGCTGCTTCTCACTTTAGAATCAGAAAAATAAAAATGTTTATTGCTATCACAGAAAGAACTAGAAAACTGTGATAGACACAGGCTCAATCACAGTTTTCTAGTTCTTTCTGTGATAGCAATAAACATATTTGTTTTTCTGATTCTAAAGTGAGAAGCAGCTACAGTGTTTAAGCAAGGCATCTACGTAAACCACGTGTAGTAACGGTTAAAGAGGCTAATTAAAGATACTTAAGGAGCAAAGCAATGTTCCTCCAACTATGAGAGCTTATTCATGAAGATTAGCGGCTACTCCAACTCTCCCAGATTATCTTCAACTTGAAAAAATAACAAACAGGAAGAGGAAAACCAAAAACAAACAGCTGCTTTTCTGGCATTTAATAACAACATTTAACTCAGTTAGCTAGTTTAGCCCCCTTATGCACAGACAGGGGAAATCACTGCAGCACACAAAGGAACATGCCTTGCAAATTTAGGTAATAGGAGTATCTTTGCTATTGTCTTCATCTAGAATGCAGTAAGGTTGTCTACATCAATTTTGTTTTCCTCCAACCTATTAGGTTAATTAAAGCAATATAATATAAGAAATTCTCATTTCCCAAACTAAAGTATCTCTATCTATCTATCTACAGGGATGGGGAGTTAAGGGAGTTGCAGTGAGATACTATTCAAGCAGCTACAGCAAATAACAAAAATTGCCCCCTTGGAAGCAAACTGCCATCCATTTTTCCATCCCCTTTGGATTACTGTCATTATGTAAAATTCAGATTTTCTCATGCCAGGCAAACACAATTAGGGCCAAACACATGGGTATATTGAGTATGTGCTTACTATGGAAATGCTGTGTATTTATATTGTGGCAAATACCATTCTAGCAACCACTAGAAAAGTCTTTGATCTGAGGACTGTCTTACAGTGTAAAAGAAAAATGGTATGACAAGAAGAATTAATTAGTAGATCATGTGCAGTGTTAGTTATTATCATATTAGTTAATTTTTACAGTTCATATGTTAGAGTATAATCTTGGTGTTTTTTCTTAAAACTCTGCAATAAACTATTACCATAGTAGCATTTAATAGTTTTAAGTGTCATATTCTTCTTCTGAAATGTGCATATTCAGAAATGTCAGAAATTTGAATAATTCATGCAACATGGCAGTGTTATATTGATGTACAGGACGTCTACGATAAAATAAATTCTGATTAAAGTCAGAAGTAAAATTACTTTATTCAGTATAAATAAATGTATTTTCTATTCACAGTACCCACAAGTTATTATGAATATGTTAATAAGGATTTATTATGTATGAAACATAGTTTACTCAGTAGAAAAATCAGCACCTGTAGCTTTGACTAATAACACAATTTCTGCCGATGCTGCATTATAGTAAGCGCCTGCTGGTTCTCGATGTCTCCCTGCACACACGGACACACACACACACACACACACACACACACACACACACACACACACACACACACACACATATTGGCAGGTAGAAAAGGGGGTGTGTTTGTGTGTGTGTGGAAAATGTGAAGTGTGTCTGCTCAGCACAGGAGTATGGACTCATGAACTGTTAACCCACTGATTTATACGCATGTATATTATGGACCTTTTTGCTAACCCACATGCAAAAGGTTCTATTACAATATTATTTGTTTCTCAAATTATCAGTGAAAACCGCTACACTTAAAATAACACCCTGATATAGTTGATTTTTTTAATATATTCCCTCACAATTGAACAGCAATGCAAATAGGCATTACCAAATGGAGTTGAATTTGAGGTTGCTTGACATTTTATTATGTTTTATGGAGAGTGAAAAGATAAAAGCCTTAAATGAGACACTGGAGAGTGCTGATTCTCCATGCAGTCTCTGATGGCGGGGTGGGAATGAGTTCAGCTGAGCTGAGAAGACAAGCCACAAGAGAATGCTGTTCAGATTCATTACACACACACAGAGTCACACACACACACACACACACACACACACATATATTCTGAGAGACAGAATGTGTGCATATATGTGTGTGTGTGTGTGTGTGTGTGAGAGAGAGAGAGAGAGAGAGAGAGAGAGAGAGAGAGAGAGAAAGCATGCCAATGCATTAATTTAAAGCAAATATCAGTATGCCACATCTTACATGGTTATGATCAATTGTCCTAATATTGGCACTGTCCTTAATTCTGATTTGATTCTGGTTCGATTCTTTGTGGTAATGATGCTGCAGATAGACTCACTGACTGTTCCCAACGTCTTGGTACCTGCCAATACATTTTTGTTTTTAAGTTAGCACACACTGAATACACACCAAATAATTATGAATTCAGTTAGGATCCATTCATATGCCCAGACATTCATTTCATTTTAGTTTGTTTCATCTCATTTTATTTCACTTTAAGTTCATTTTCATGCATACAATTGCAGTTGTACAATATTCATGGACAGATATTTATTGAAATATTCCCCTTAGTTTCATTGCAGCTAATGAGTACAATAAACGGCTAAATAATAAGCTGATATTTTAGCAGGAAATGTGTAAGAATTTTTACAACTGCGTTGAAAGAGAAGTTTTGGGGCTGAGAGGTGAGATTAACACTCTTCTTTCTTCTTTTTTGACAGCATTAACAGGAAATTCAGCAGAATTGCCCTTGCTTTTGTCACACTTCGAAAAAGTGATTAGTATAACTGTATAAGCAGAAATTCTAATTGAAGCCTTGATTGCACTGATACAGTACACTTCTAGAAAAGATAGATGCAGTCTTAGACTTAAAGTGCTACAGTTTTAAACAAAATCATATGCACTTGGAGATAGTCCAAATAGATTTGTATTCCTATCTGCTTGTTCATGTAGCACCAAATTCATGTAATTCATGTCTGCATGTATAAAGGAATTGAAGGAATGTGTGGCTTTTTGTGCTTTTTCTGAAACATGATTCTTTTGCTTCAGCTGAATGAAGACTCAGAATTGTTGTAGAACAAGAACCCTAGTCAAACAATCCCACCCTCCTTCTGCACTCCCAGTGCCCCTGTTCCCATGTGTCAAATTGATGGATTAAGTCTAAAAAACAAATTTATCATTTTATTACATGCTGAACATAACATAATGCCAATTATGAAGTATATACTGGGTTGGACAAAGAGAAGAGGGATATCACCTATTACACATCAGTACAGAGAAAAGCCCATCTCCAGCAACTTGGATGAGTGTGAACTTTAACGGTCATATTTTTTACGCAAAACTGATTCTCAGTGATGTGGATTTCTTTTATTGTTATCATTAGTCTGATGAATCTATTTTCTTCAGGCTACAGTTAGAAGTGTTTAAGCTTCATCTGCTCTGATTTAGTGCACAGCCCTTTGTCCTGCTTGAGGAAAATATGAACTAGTGTGTTGTATTTTAAAGGAAATATTCCAAACACACTCTGGGGCAGGTTCTAATGAATTTGAATGAGTGGCCCAATTTATTTTCCATGTTTTATTTATTTTCTCTTTTTATCTCCTGCAAATTGAATCAAATCCTTCAATGCATGTATTAGTCATGAGTAATATATTGGCCTGCTCTTCATATAGCACTTGTGTTATGAAGCTGTTCTTATTGATTTTCTCTGGGTTTTGTTCTCATTTCCCCCCCCTACACTGTATTTTTGAAAGCCAGTGTTTAAGACAGCAATAGAGGTTCAATGCAATTTTGTTTTTAGTTAATAGACGAATTGGACTGAATTGGAGACTGCACAGCCTTTTTAAAGAGAATGACAAGAGATCCAGAGCAGGGTGACTTTGACCTTTTGCTCTGTGCCCCCCTCTCCATTCTCACACACTCCCATTTAATAGACTGCATTTTACACTGCCCTGCAGCCTACTTTCTTCTGGTTTGCAGTATTACACCAAGTCAGTCAGAATGTTATTTTCTTTCTTGTACTGCATTGCTGAAATTCTCCTTTCATTGGGGTGACTAGAGCACCTCATTGCAGAGATAACAGATTGTGTGAGCCTAGTACATGCCGTAACAGTCAGCATATCTGTCTGTGATGATTTTTAATATAATTTGAGTAAACTGAATCACCCATTAGACAGAAGGCCATAAAACCATTGCTAACTGACTGTCCACATTAAACACATTACAGCAACATAAAAAAAACTTTTTTATGCACTTGTGCTTGACTGTAAAGGAAATAGCAGACAATTATGTTTTTTAAACTGGAATTTTCTATCAACAGGCAGCATGCTGATGCTTTTTAGAGGCTCCAAGTTCCTTCCAACTTCTAGGGGAACTCTACCAGCATAGTGTTAGAGCTTTCAGGGGTTTTCTTTACTTGTAAACCACTTGGTGCTGGAGTTTGGCCCCACATGGACAGCCTAAATGTACAGATCTTATTACTGTACCACTGCTTTTGAGTGAAATTTATATGAACACCTTGGCTGCAATGGATTAGGACTACAATTACTATGATTGCTTTAAGACTACAATTGTCATGAAAATCAATAGATAGAGAATCAATTCTCCATTAATGAACAGTTGGTAACTTTAACAAAATAAATTTTATGTTACAATTATAATGAATTTCTTGGTTACACAATGGCACATTTTTTTTAATTGTAAAAAGGTATAGAAAGGAAATAATTATAGTCTAATTCACAGATGAGGATGGTGTCCTGCCACAGTTGCCTTGTACTTTCTCATTATAGATAAATGTATAAGGCTAAACTTCTTCTTCTTCTTCTTCTTCTTCTTTTTCTTTCGGCTTCTCCCATTAGGGATCGCTACAGCAGATCATTTGTCTCCATACCCCCCCTGACCTCTACATCTGCATCTTTCAAACCAACTACCTGCATGTCTCCCCCTTGCCACATCCATAAACCTCATCCTTGGTCCTCCTCTTTTCCTCCTTCCTGGCGGCTCCATCCTCAGCATTCTCCTACCAATATACCCCATGTCCCTCCTCTGCACATGTCCAAACCATCTCAAAGTCGCCTCCCTCTCCCTTTTCTCCAAAACGTCCTACATGTGCTGTCCCTCTAATAAACCCATTTCTAATCCTGTCCATCTTTCTCACTCCCAATGAAAACCTCAACATCTTCAGCTCTGCTACCTCCAGCTCCACCTCCTCTCTTTTACTCAATGCCACTGTCTCCAAACCATACAACATCGCAGGTCTCACCACAGTCCTATAAACTTTTCTTTTCACTCTTGCATATACCCTTCTATCAAAAATCACTTCTGCCACTTTTCTCCACCCACTCCACCCTGCCTGCACTCTTTTCTTTACTTCTCTAACACACTCTCCATTACTTTGCACTGTTGACCCCAGGTACCTAAACTCATCCACCTTCTCCACCTCTTCTCCCTGCAACCGCACCAATTCACTGCCCTCCCTCTCATTCACACACATGTACTCTGTCTTACTCCTACTGATTTTTATTCCCCTTCTGTCCAGCACATACCTCCACCTCTCCAGGTTCTTCTCAACCTGCTCCCTACTCTCACCACAAATCACAATATACTCCACAAACATCATAGACTTCTGTCTGACCTCGTCCGTCAACCTGTCCATCATCACTGCAAACAGAAAAGGTCTCAGAGCCGATCCTTAATGCTGTCCAACCTCCACCTCGAACCAGTCTGTCGTTCCTACTGCACACTTTACTGCTGTCACACTGTCCTCATACATGTCCTGCACCACCCTTACATACTTCTCTGACACACCTGACTTTCTCATACAATACCATAACTCCTCTCTGGGCACCCTGTCGTATGCTTTCTCTAAATCCACAAACACACAATGCAACTGCTTCTGACCTTCTCTATACTGTATAAGGCTAGAGAAAGAGTAGGGAGCAGGTTTTATTCAAATTTCTTATGAATAAAACATTTTAGAAATAGAACTGTGTTGAGTTGTTCCCAAGTCATTCCCAATTCAGAAGATGAAAGTCCGAAGGTCAAGATGACTGATTCAATGCTAAATTTCCATCAGAAACATAATTTTAGGTGGACTTGAATATTTAGCGCTAAATAATATTGAAACATTGCTTTTTATTGTTAGTCTACAGAGTGTGTTTGTGTGTGTGCGCGTGTGTGTGTGTGTGTGTGTGTGTGTGTGTGTGAGAGTAAGAGAGAGAGAGAGAGAGAGAGACAGAGAGAGAGAGAGAGAGAGAGAGAGAGATACCAGAGAGTAAGAAATACCAGTTTCTGGACTGTGTATATTTATTTACGCCTTTATATATTCTTTTGTTTGTATACCACCCCCACAATATTAATAGAAAAAAAATGTGGTTTTATTTCCTACAATGTGATCATTAAATATCAACATATAAATATGAGCTAGCAGCCTAATTTGAACCCCAGTGACTCTAAAAAGGCAGTTATGAGGACTGCCACTCATTCACATCAATTTACATGTCACATTAGTGGGTGGGATATGTTAGGCAACAAGTGAACATTTCGTCCTTAAAGTTGATATGTTAGAAGCAGGAAAAATGTACAAGTTTAAGGATTTGAGCAAAGGCCAAATTGTGATAGCTGGGCGACTGGGACAGAGCATCTCCAAAACTACAGCTCTTGTGGGATGTACCTGGTCTATAGTGGTCAGTATCTATCAAATTGGTCCAAGGAAGGAACTGGTGAAAGGGTCATGGGCTGCCAAGGCTTATTGATGCACTTGGGGAGCGAAGGCTGGTGCATGTGGTCCGATCGAACAGATGAGCTCCTATGCTGGAGAAGTTAATGCTGTTAATGCTTGACAGGTCAGGACTGTTATAGCAGCAAAAAGGGCCCAACACAATATTAGGCAGGTGGTCAAAAGGTTATACCTGATCAGTGTTTCTCTCAACTTTAGTGAATGATTGTAGGATTCTGATCTAAATAGAATTATATTTTAAGTGTTTTTTCAAAGCAGCAGGTGTTTGTGGTGTCATGAAAAGCATATTCTAATCTATAAAATATTGTAATATAGAAATTGAGCTGCTTGTTTTATTTTTCTCCCTGATGTGGAGTTTTAAACTCTCAGAAATGATTTAGTTTGGAATTCTTGTATCATTATTTTTCACAGTTGGCCTAGCACAAGCGTCACTTTTGATTTTGTGAGTGTGTGGTTTATTGCTGTTATATTGGGAGGGAACACACTTGGATTGGGCCTGGAGGTCGTTTCACGCTGTTGCATGGGCTCTCTGGAAGGCAATCAGGGTGGATGTGAATGAGGCTTCACACATGCACTCTTTCATGGGCAGCCAAATAGGCTCCATGTGGCAGGGAAATTTTTGGGAAGACAATATCCCAAAGGCATCGGAGTACAATATGACTCACCCGCAGGAATTTAGAGTAACCGCAGTATTGGCCAAATTACACAGAGTGTTTGAGATGGAGCACAGGGAAGAGGAGGGACAGGAAAATCCCACAATACGTGTTCCAGTTGGATTCATGTCTATGCAACTTTTTTTATGAATTTTAATGGTGTAAAGTATGCATTCATATAAGTAATGAATGTTCTCCAGTGTATATGTTTAGTTAATAGAGACCTTTGAGAAGCAAACAGCCATACATCATTACATTTCATAAAATCATGCAGATACATGCCAGCTCACATCAATAAACTAACAGAGAACAAAGGGTGATCTTAGTGACTTTGACTGTGGCATACAGTAGTTGTTGGTGCCAAAAGGGCTGATTGAGTATTTCAGAAACTACAGATTTTCTGGGATTTTTTAGAAAGAAAAACAAATCCAAAGAAAAAAAACAGTCAGCAGCATATCTTTTTGTTGAAGGGTATCACTGGAGAATGGCCTGACAGGAACTCTACACTAACTCAGATAAATGCACTTTTCAAATGTTGGGATAAGAAAAGCATCTCATAATTTCTAAAGAGTTTGAACCTTTACATGGATAAGCTAAGCACTACATCATATTCTTCTCCTGCCAGTCCAGAACATGAATCTGAGCCTACAGTGGACAGTAAAACATATTTTGTCATTTGTAAGTTGAATATTGCAAAAAGAACAATCAATTGTTTATTTTATAAGTACAAGAAAATGCAAAAGAAGTGGTTGCCAGCCACAGGTTGCTAGTCATCCAGAGTATGCAGTTAATTATTATAAGGTAATTTATTATATATTTAAGCATATAAATTACTTCAGATAATTAGATTCTACATTTTTACATCTGCACATCATTACTTGCTCATTATACATGCAGACAGATTGTTTTTAGACAGATACACTGCATTTGGCTTTCTTTCCACCACTGCTGCCAATTGTTTTACCCTTAATCTTTTATCTATACCTACTTTAAAGGTATATATATATATATATATATATATATATATATATATATATATATATATATATATATATATATATATAAATCTCTATATCTTTATTATTTTCCTAATATTCACTTTAAATAATCCTGTTTATTTAAGAATCAGAAATTGTGTTTTGCATAGACACTATGATGTTTGAAATTTTACACACAATGATTTTGAGCCTGAATGCATCTTCTCTTTCATAGCAGAAGATTGCAGCTTTTAACTTCTTCAATCACTTCTCCATTGTGTGTCATGTTTGTTCTCTAAATAGCTTTCTTCTGTGGCTTTGTTTTGTATCTTTAAGTTGTTTATTTTTGTGGCAAACATCAGGCGAAACGAGGACTGAATGAATGCATGTCTGCCAGAGACAAACATATTTATATGATAAAAAATTATTTGGCCCATGCATGTGATATGATTGTTATCACTTATGGATCCCATATTGATAATCCCATAGAAAATGACAAAAAATGCAATGCATGTATTCAGTGTTATTTAGTGTTCATATTTCATAGTAATGATGCCTGAGACTTGACAAGCTCTGAGGACGTTCCATTTATTAGTGTAAATTAGTCAGCGTAAGCGCCGGATAGGGAAAAAGTGCTTAGTCACATAGGGCACCTCCAAACTTCTGGAGTCAATGAACGACCTTATGTGAAGCAGAAGGAGACCCCTGCAGCAAACTTAGAGACAGGTGATCAGTCAGCCCTATGCTGGTGCTCATGCCCTGGCACAGCACACAGAGAAATACTGACACGCTAGAGGACAGACACTCACACATGCTGGCCTTCCTTCTGCTTCATTCTTCACACAAGCAAGCACTCTCCTAATTCATCACGTGTGTTATTTCCCTGTACAGGACTTAAATCTGTTGCACCTGCGGGGGGAAGTGAAGCAATAGAACAGCTTAACCAGTAAAAAATGAGCACACTTTAGCCCATCTCATCACATGTCCTGTCTTTCTGCTCCCATTTGGCTTTAGTTTTTAGTTTCTCATTAACCCATAAAGTGGAATAATTGATTTGAAGTCTTGCTAGCAGTCCTGCTATGAGACTTTGTCATGTAATTTATGTAGCTGGTGTCATTTCACAAAATTAAGATCAAGAAAAATTTATAGATACAAAGTACATCTTATATACATGTATATTAAAAGTTTTTTCCATATTTACAATATCACAATATACAATAAACGTCATTAAAATAAAAACATCTTTTCTAGGTATTACTTTACCACTGATCTTGAATTTCCATGTTAGTCCAAAGATTATGAACTGCTTTTTTTTTTTTTTTTACATTTCTCAGTGGCTTTTAACCATGCACCTCATGCAGAGCGCATTTAGTAGATGGTCCCAGGCGCAGTTTGCATGATTAGCCTTAGTAAATTAAATGTTAATGCCAGACGCTTTGCCAGCACATAATGCAGTCGCATCAAGTCCCTATTGCTTAAAGTTACATCAGAGGTTTGAGAATGTTCTTTATATAGTTCTTAAACTATATTATGTTAATTATTATACATTATATTAGCTCTATAAAGGGCTCATTTGGCGAAATCGCACATAAACTATTATTCCGTCAAAACAGAAACATTATTTATTAAATTTGCTTTGAATGGCCTAATGGGTTTAAATTCACTAAATGGGCTGTATTGTCTGTAGAAATGTGCACAAGTCACTTAATTACACGAGGACATTTGAATCAAACTCAATAGATCACATCACATATATGTTATAATCAAAGTGACATTTAGTGGCATTATTATTTATTCAGGCTAATAGTTAAGCTTCTGTACACCTAGCATTTCAACACATTGTTCAATCAGTCAATACTATTCATAAAAATACTAGACAGGAATTTCTAATAGTAATACTAGTTATATGAGCTGAAGCTATTAATTCCTCTCTTCGGGTCTCTTTACTTTACTAATGATACATTACATTATATGGAAAAAATATTGTGACACCTGACTTTTCAAGCCATATGTGGTTTCATCCCTAAACTCTTATTACAAAGAGAGAGGCACACAATTGTATAGGATGTATTTGGTTGTGGTATTATTAGTTAGTTACCTACATTGTCTGTAGATTGGAAATTTGCCTTTCATTTTCCTTCTCCTTGAACTTGAATATTGTTATATATTATATTATTATTATAAAATATCCCAATGTGACAATGCCCCTATACACAAAGCCAGCTCCATGACAATATGGTTTACATGGGTTGGAGTGGAAGATCTTGAGTGGCCTGCTACAGAGCTCTGATCTCAACCCTACTGAACACCTTTGGGATCATTTGGAACAATGCCTGCACCCCAGGCCTCCTCACCTCATCAGTACCTGACCTTACTAACACTCTTATGGCTGAAAGAGCACAAATCTAGACAGCCACACTACAAAATCTGTGCCTGTTGTGCCTGTATGTAGAATGGGATGTTTAAAAAGGACATTTAAATCCTATGGTCAGGTGTCGACAAACTTTTGTCCATATATTATATCTTAAATATTATTGACATCAACAATAAAAAACTAATTTCAATGACTAAATGCATGTGACAAGAAATACATCATGGGAATTTGTGTAGACCAAGACTAAGTGAGAAAAATCAATAAATAATTTGAAACTTTCATTGGGAAAGTAAACATGCATTCTTGCTCACAACAGTCCGTATTACATGCTTAATTTCAGAGTGTTATATCCCAGTATGCCAAGTAGAACCCTGTTCAAAAGCAATTAACACATGACTATCAAACAAAAGAGCATTAAAAACTAAAAATGTACCTCAGCCTGAGGAATGTGATAACAGCAGTAGTTTTTGTGATTCCAAAACTCCATCTGAGAAGTGGTTTTGGCAGGTTTTTCTACGCATTGCAAAAGGTTTTTCCTCTGTCGTAGTCCTGCTTGAAAGAGTCAGATGTGTAGTGATAACCTGATCAGCAGTGATGAACAGTACCCCACATGGCTAGATTTACTGCTCTCCAAGCACAGCGTGGGTGAGCTGGCAGGTGTGGGGCAACTGAAAATGAAGCCAGGTTATGAGTTTGGCTGAAGCTAATCCAGACCTCTGCACGCAGCCCGAGCGATGGTGCAGCTCAGCATGATTCATGATGGCTACTCACAGTTCAGTCACTTTCTGGTTGTTCCAGGGTGTTTTAATTAAACACCTTCAGAAATCACCCACGCTAAAGCGAGCCCAGCCCTGAAAATACTAGAAACATGGAGAAGGGAGAGTCAGCCTTGTCGTTTACAGCCAAGGCCTCCGGGTGAAGCCAGCCCCTCAGCAGATGATGAATGAGCTGCTTTAAGATAGAACATTTCAGGGCTTTCTCGTGCTCTCCTTCAGCTAGCATCATCAACCCCCCATACCCCCCCCACCCCACCCCCACACACACACACACACACACACACACACACACACACAGTTTGAAGTCTGATTTATGCATCTGTTCTCCTTGTTCCTGTATGTGCTACTGGAGAAGTGTAACCACACACTTAATGTTACAGCCCCAGTTCCTGTAGAACACACAGTTAGGGTGCTATTAAATATAACATGCTATTAAATCACCTCTTACCTAATCAATTCTGACATAGTACATTTTTTTGCTAATCATTATGTGATTAAATTACAATGCCTAAACTAGCATAGAAATGGTAGCTGCTGGGTCCTTGTGCCTGGATCGAGCCATTTTAGTCCCATCCCAACCGTGGCTCCTCAGATATTTATTGTGCTTGGCATTCCTGGCATGAGCCTTAAATCTTTCCCTCCTTCCTTTTAACTCTTCATCTTTCTCCTGTCATTCTGTCTGAGCTTTGCCATACTATCTCTCAATTGCTCATCCCTACTATTCACATAACCACACTCAGGCCTTCAGGCTAATAGCATGTCCTGTTTTATATGATTCCTACTGAGGCAAGGTGCCAAATATTCTCATTTCAAATAGATACCAAGTCTTAACATTTACAGTGACAGAAGTACTGTTTTCTTGTATAAAGTTTCTATACAAAATTAGAAATCTAGTTTATGAACACAGATATTATAATGATGAAGATAACAGAACAAGGAATAAGCCACATAGTGAAGTAAAAGGCCATGAAAAATGTATACAAATGGAATCACCTTAAAGTAAATTATTTATTTTTTTCCACTCCACAACACGTCTATTTCATTGTAAAAAACAAAAAGCTTCCACATTAGCTTAAAATGACACAAAATTCTAACTGATTATGGTGATTTTGCTTTTGCTTTGCTTTGGATGGTCACACTGTGTTCCATTTTGAGTAATTTGTGAAATAACACAGCTCTGAAGATGAATAGAGTGTATAAATAGATAGCAAAATCTGGGTCTATAGTAAAACATTTTGCATGGATTGAAAAAAGGTACCACCTTTAAAGAATACCATTTTTCCAGTATTGCACAGTGGTATCAGCTCATCACTCATCACTGAGACAGGGGCATTTGTCAGAATTAAAGGTAAGATAGACTATGTGGTAAATAAGAATATTGTTCAAAAAAACTTGCAAACTTCTGAACAGAACTTGGGAAAATAAGAGGGTGGTACGTCTTTCAGCATCATAACAACGCAAAGCTTGAGGGTATACTGACTGATCGAGATACTCAGAGCCCTGATAAAAGCCAATACAAATCTTTCAATTCTTTACTTTTATAAAAGGAGACACCACATAGTACATTTTACCTGTACATTTTCCATAGTCCTTTAAGCTTGTATATCCTGTTGTTATATTTCTTATTGTAAGATAAACAGTACAATACACCAAATATAAGATTTCAAGCTTTAAATAGTCATATATAGAAATATATAGAAATAAAACAATATTTATGCCTACAGTCTCATCACAGCGAGTCCAAAGGTATATCAATATTTACCTCAATATAATATTTTAAGAATATCTTCTCAGTGTGGATTCAGTAAAATCCACAGAAAATATGAATGATGTCTGCAATCAGTTCAAGTACCTTCCAAAAAGGTAAAGTTTTTTTATCTTCTAATATCTAACTGAAGGTCTTCACAAATATTTCATTTGCAGATTTTAGTTAACTAAGAGTAAGGGTTAGTGTTCATTTACTAATGTCATGTCCTTGTTCACATTATTTTATTCTGGTTTTCATTACTGAACATTTTCAATCCCTTTAGCTCTTAAGTTTTTCTTTTTTTCTATTCAAATCTTTTGTGATTTTGAAATGTAATGGATGTAGGCATTTATATAATTCTGGCATAATTCTAAATACTCTGAATAGCCTTGGATAAAAAAAACCCTTTTCATTTGAATTAAGTAGGTTTCTCTTTTTGTGCAGTAAAAGATACCAAACTTGTTGATAACCCCAGACTGATTTGTATAAATGTTTTCACTACCTCAAAATAAAACAATTTGTCTGATCTATGAAGCGTCAAATCTACATTCTCTGCTGTTCTTTTTATTACCAATGAAAGTGTTGTTACTGATTAAACTGCATTTTCCTTAGTTTTCATTCTGGAAATCACCAAAATATTTACGATTCCCTTTATCAATTCAATTGCCAGTCTATGCTTGTAGCGAGTATATAAATGTCAATATCAGCTCTAGTGTGGTTTGAATTTTGAAAAGCATCTGGTATCTTTGTTGTTTTTTCACTTTGTTTGTATCACATTTGTAGTTATAGGTAAACCACATTTGGAATTTTCTTCCAGTTTTGACACAAGAACTCCAATGACTGTTCCCTCAATAAATTTAACAAATTGATCATAAATTACAGATTTTTTTGGTATAGAGGTATTGCTATTTATCCAGTGTGCTCACTTCTCCATGAAGTATGTGACTACGTACTTGTCAGGTCTCTCAACTTCTATCAAATTGACTTTACAATCTGTAACAGCTGTTTTCTTGATTTCCTGTCTTGATTTCCTGAAATGTTTTACCATCCTCTTGCTAAAGTTTATTCAGTTCTCCCCTACAATATATTCCATGTGCCTTTCTTTTATTGGACACAGCCATTACTGAATGAAAAAGTCTATGCTAATTTTGGATTTATGTATTAATCTGAGTCTGTAATGGTTTTGGGCTGCTGGTTCAGCATTTACATCATATTCCCATTTATAATCTTGGACATATTTGAGGTATGAATTACCATAAAGTTAAAAAGGAAAGTAAAAATGAATGGATGGTTATATATGCACAGTCACGGTTACATTATTATTATTTTTTGTCTGTTGACAATTATTTAGGGTTTAAACTCTGATGAAAGACAGGGTTTATTTTATTGAATGATCGTATTTTTTTATTTATTTTTGCAAACATGAATCCATAGAACAACCAAAAAAAAAAAAAAAAAAAAGGCATCCTTTTGGTTACATGCATAAAAGCATTCACTACTCAAACTTCCTTGCTGAAGTTTTGGTCAGTTTTATAAGATAAACTGATTTTGGAATTTATGCTTTATAGATTGGAACAACTGCTTGGAGGAGTTTTGTTATTATACGCATTCAAGATCAAAAACAGGAAATGTAAAAAAATAAAAAAATGTCACTGATGGATTAAGTATCCATTCTTGCTCATAGATGAGAGCAGAGAACTGAAAGGTTGTTTAGGGAAAAAGAGATAAAAATGCTCTGTAGGGAAAAGTTATGGCTTGTTCAGTGTAAATGTTTGGTTGTTAGATTGTACTCCTGGTCCAGCTGGAGCAAAGCTCAACACCTCAACATCCAGGTTTTTCCACAAAACCTTGAGGCGATATTTGCTGGCTGTTTTTTTAGGCTCTGACAAAAATCAGAAGCCATCCCCAGCAACGTTTAAGTCACCTGACATATCCTAGCGTTTGTGTGCGCCAATCGAATGCAACTCGAATTCTAATCAGTCCAGTTCAGTTAAAAAAGATGAATTGAGGTATGTTTAATGAAGAAGATAAGTAGAACGACATTGATGAAACTGATAATGGTTTTCCTTTTCCTGCTTTGAAAATAGTACAGAACATGATGGGAGCTGTGTAAATTATGATGCAGTGTGTCTGCCTGGAGTGCTTTTATAATTACAGTGGTCTTGGTCGTATTTCTTTCCATTAATATGGCATGAAGGTCCCTGGGGCAGCTGTCAAATATTCCCATAACAAATCAGCACAGAGAATCAGCTAAATTTCAAATTCTTGCTTACTAAAGGGAAAAAAACATATTTGCTGCTGAATATAAATCCTTTAATATAACCCAGCCTTTGAAAAGTTTGCCTGTTTAAAAGAACATTTCCATTCTTTTTCTTCATCCATTTATAAGCTGGATGAAGATCTTAGTCAGTGCATGTTCTATAGCATTAATAGTTCATTGTGCATGTTTGAATGTCTGTTTAATCATCATTATCATCATCAGTAAGAAGGTGGTATTTTCCTTCTTTCTTGAGCGACATATATGAAAACTGATAATTGGGAATACAATTCAATTAGATACTGTACCTAGGAAATTGTAATAGATATATAAAGGAAAGTAAATTTTTAATTAACATCCTGTATTGGAGACTTTCAATGAGTCTCTACCCTGTTGTTAAAACCATCACATAAAAAAAATAATAAAAAAAAAGATATTTGTAAAGAGGTCTAGAGTTTTGTTTGGTTTGGAACAATGACTGTACATGCAGCTCTATTAAAGACTAAATTTACTAAAATGACTGTGGAAATTAATACAGCCAGTGGTAATGCATGCCCTTCTGAGTGTAGAATTTGCTTCTGTGGTAGTGGTATTTATACACATCATTATTTTCCTCTCGACAAATTCATTACATGTACCCAGAAGTCGAAACTAAAAAGCAAAGTACAAAATATTTTCTAATGCCATTGTAAAAGAGGTAATAATAAAATAAATAAATTAATTAATTATAATAAATGAAAATACATACATACATACATACATACATACATACATACATACATACATACATATATACATTGTACAGCTTCCTCGGCTTGAGCATGGTTAATAAATTACAGTTGGTCTGTTAGTGCCATTAGGTGATTTTAGATTAAATAAAAATAAACTGTTCTATCCTGAGCCCTGGTTCTGTCTCTGCAGCGACTTGCATGTTCGGTCAGTATTTATGTGGGATAGTGTGAACATGTGTATGCATGCTGTTCTATGATAGACTGGGAATCCATTCATGTTGTATATAAATGTTATTCCCAATGTTCCTGGGATAGGCTCCAGATCCACTTTAGCCTTGACTATAATAAAGCAGCCCCTGAAGATGTATTAATAAATAAAAAACAAGAAAATGCTAATTATAAAATGTTCCTCCTTCTCTTCTTACATGCAGTGCAGCTGTGTGTGTGTGTTTTCTCTAAGTATCTGTTCTTTACACATTGAAGTATGGTATATTTCTCTCTTTGCACCCTCCACCGTTTCCTCTGCATCTTATTCAAGAATGAAGAACGAGGATCATGGCCTCTGTTCTGCTCTCTTTCCCCTGCTGTTCAGTAATCTGCAGAAGAAAACATATTTCACCAGCCTCATTGCACAGAGGGGATGAATGGATCCAGGCTCTCTTTCCCCGAGTGTGTTTAAGAGACGCTGGTGTCTGAGCACCTCATCAAAACACCTAACAGCCTATAGGGAGCAAGCATTTGAAGCCACAGGATACATGGCACCATGGTGGGTGTGACTATTATGTGCTACATTTAGGAGTGATGGCTTTCAGTATTTTCCTATTTCATATAATGGAAGTCTAGAATAATGTTCATGTGCCATTTGAGATTACCCCAGTGGCAATCGGTCTTTCTCAATGTCAGCAAACTGGATGGATTTCTTTTTCTCAAGAGCTCCTCATCTGTTTTTTTTTTGTTTTGTTTTTTAAATTGCGTTTGTAAATTGTACCTCCATGAATGCACTACTCTGGATGGGCTATGTATGAGTGATATCATTGCTGGATGTAATTCTGTTAGGATAGCTGCAATGCCACAGAATAGAAAAGGATACTGTAACATATACGACCAAATTTGCTAGGTGAATAGAAGTAAATGCTGTATATCACACACAAGTTTAAACAAAAGTGTAAATGCATGTCATGAATTAAAAAAGGTCATGAGAGTCAGAATAACTTTTCCTAATTAGATCAGTCCTTTTTCACATGATGCAACATTTGTATGGTGTATTTTTGCATAGTGATTTTTAAAGGCCCTGGTTGAATTTGAATTGCATATTGGTGTTAAACCTCAGTTTGTAGCAAGATTGCAAATATCTCAGTATGTGCATCATCTTGTTTTAAAGCATGTGCACTGATATTATCTTGTTGTCTGATCATTTTGGGATTGTGAGGGATTTGTAAGTGATTAAATGGGAAACTGGAGCTGGAAAAAGGCTGGATTAGAATATTATTAGACTGATAGTTGTGCAAATTTGCATCATTACTGTAATAGAGTGGGTAATGTGTCATATTTTTATGAGTCAGTATATTCTGCATAAAATCTTGGCAGTTTTGAAGAATTTTTTAATAAAAGTAGATCAGTTTTATATGCATTTTAATATCTCGTATACTTGTATTTGTATACTATGCATACTGTATAATATACAGTATATAAATGTGTCATCTTTTATTAGCTGAGGGGTTACATTGGGAACTATATAATATTAATATAATATTGCTGTTAGAGTATGTAACAGTAGATACTGTAGGCTGCAGTGTAGGTTAAAGAGTCAACCCCCTAATAATTTCTTTGCTTTTGTTTGCAAGTGGTTATGCTGCACCAAAGTTAATGCTACAATCAATTCTCACATTATCAGTGCACTTTATTCACTTGAAAACTGGCTGTATTCACCTCGCTCTTTTTCTGTTCCACTCATCTCTGTCAGTTTCCTCTCAGTGTGGTGGTTAAATAGTCCATAACGCATAAACGCTCGTTTATAAAAGCTGACAGATATGGCGGTCGTTTACAGAAATTAATTACCTTCCACTGTCTGGAGCCCCTCCTGTCAGTCATGCTAGACCAGGCGTGCTTTCCTCCACCAGAGACACCTCTGTCTGCAGGGAGTGTGTGCTGTGTGTTAGGGTGTGACAAACAACTCCTGGTCCTCGTCACACTGTAAGGATAAGCATATGTATAGTTCAACGTATTGTATAAGTTGTTTTTGGTAGATGCTTTCCCAGGACGAACAACGTTCATTAATCTGCTTTAAGTTTATGAAAAAAAATCTGTTGTATGGCATCTTTCCTCCCAGAAGATCAGTTTAGCTTGGATAGCTTAATAAATAAAGCACATCAGAAAATGCCATGTTTTAGCTAATAGATAGTTTGTCCACGGAATCATTAATAACATAATTAAAATGTAAAATTGTGACATTAACTTCTCTACATGGCAGTGAGTGGCTGTTTTATTACAAAGAGATGCATGATGCAATTTGTTATCAGGCTGATCACATACCTCATTAACAACACCCTGTCTAGTTTTATCGGAAAACATTTTGGTGGCAAGAGTATCAGAGTCAAACTTTCAAAGTTGTTTGCCTACTAAATTCAAAAATAATATGATTTCCTTAAAAACTTTAATTGATAACCATTATATATCTCATAATATATCTCACATTATATCTTAAGGGTATTTAGTGGTTTCCTTTTAAATAAAGGAACCAACATAACACAGAAAATTGTGTTATAAAGTGGGCAAATGCTCTAAAATGAAGATTGAACAAAAAGAAACTGCTGTGTTTAACCTCAGTTTGTTAAAAAGAGCAAATCCTCTAATCATCAATGATAAATGTAATGTACTGTAATCTTCACAAAAGATAAAAGAGTCCTACATGAATTATTAATTTAACCAATAAATATTAATATCCATGTGGATGCATATCATATATCAAACAACCTGGCTGACTGTCAGTATCATAAAGAGGAAGGTGTACATTGTGGCACTGTCGGATGTGATAGCTAATCGATGTGCTGCTGATGCTTTTGCAGAGGTGAGGGGATGGAGGAAAGGGAAATGCCGGTTTCTGATTTGTTTTCAATGTTCTTTTATTGATATTTTAGTGAAGCTGTGTGGAAATGTGCTTTATAACCTAAACCGGACTGAAAGATCAGACTAAATTCACAGATGTTTTGTTTTGATGACAGTTTTTCTTTGTACTCATTTATGTTTCATATTGATAAATGTCACTCACCTGTAATGACAAGCATGGTCAAGACAAAGCTGATTTATGATTAATGAGGCCTAAGAAGCTTCTTAAAATGATGACTAAACAATGAGAGAGCAGCTTATATGCATGCCATGTACTTAATTTTCCAGTAAGTCTGCTTAGCCACTCCACTGCAACAGCTAGCATGAACATACACTATTTTTCCCACTTTCCATAGGGTGCCTTTTCTTTTGTCCCAGTTGAATAGCTGGTTTAAATTTATGGATTTCTTTTGGATTGTTTTCTTTCAAATGATTCATATAAAACAACACAACATTTTTACCCTGTAAACATGAATGAATGAGTGATTGAAATCTAAGATTGTAATCCACATATATAATTACAGTAACTCTGAGCAATTACGTCAACTGTAGATACGATAGATATATGTACAGGACAAAACACAGGTGGATGTGAATGTGTTTTTGTAAACTAACTGCATCTTTATGAATCTCACATTTCTTGTTTAAATGAATGTAGAAACAATTTATTAATACATTTGTCATTTCTAGCTGCAGAAATGAGGCCCACAGAGTTTAATATCCAATGTCAAAAGCAATTACAATGAAAATTTGAAACTCTAAGGGTGCTAGTGGGGTGGACAGCAGTTGAAGGTGATATTAGGATACATTCACATGCATTCCAAAGGTTTTATGCATGCAGTACACATGCTGTAATTGCAAATCTACTGTACTAGCCTGCACTCTACTCTACTTCACATTCACAGGAGACTTCCTGCAGGAAATATAAAATACAGTCTAGCATGAGGAGGAACAAAGTGCTCTCAAGATGCTTGTGCCTGCAGAGTGACTTTATGCTTGTGAATGTGTATAACGTGTGTGTATGAAGTGAAGTACTATGGGTCACTTGGTACAATATTAGAGGAACTCTATTAAACTTTATGGCTTCGGGTCTCCTCATAGGGAGCAAAGCTTAGAGGAATGAACCTCGACTTAACCTCATACCTAACAAGCCATGATGAGCGATAAAATGCAATGACTTTTCTGTAGGGAGGGCTGATGTTGATCAAGTTGGATATAAGAAACATGGCTTATGGAAAGGTTTATAGCTACCTTCTATTTTACAGCTCCTTCAAGAATAGCAACGTCTACTCAGATTCCAGTGTATATCATTCACAAAAAGTCTTTGGCTATGGCAGGAAAGTTTTTATCCATTGCCCACTTCTAACATGTGCTGGCTGTGCTGCTGATACCGTCTTCCTTACAGCTGTACTTTCAGTATTACACTAGGCAGAGATCCAAGTGGGATGTTGTCTAAAAAGCTCTAACAAACATTCTTTCGTGGAGTGGATGCTGTAATAGTGACAGTCAGGTGTGATAGGAACAGTGCAGGCTGTCCTGAAATAAAAGCTTCTTGATTAAAGCCTTCCTTGATCAAAGAGAGAAGGGGGGGGGAGAGAGAGAGAGAGATTTAGTTTGTTTAACACTACTTCACAAACAGTTTGCTATCAACTCTCCCGCCTACAGCATTCTGTAAATCTTGTTCCAAACTAACTAATTTCACATCTGTGGCTTGTTTGCAAACACAGAAAAAAAAAAAAGACATATTTTTTAACCTTTCTAATTTTTGTTAGTGAGCAGTTAACCACCATCTTGTGTCCAGGCCGACTCTTTTCTACATATCCTTTACACACTCCAAATGACAAAAACATCTCTTTAGGGTTCATTCCTGAATTTCTAAATGTATTAATTAATTAATTTATCTTTAGAAATGACTTTATTCTGGTCAGGGTCACATTAGATCCTGAAGCAATTCCATTAACACTAAGCACAAGGCAGATCAGATGCCTGTTCACCTAAAACTATAGGACACTTAGTAGAGGAAATCAAAGAATTCAAAAGATACTTGCACATAAACACAGGAAAGGCAAAAGTCTGGACAAATAAACCAAGGAGCTGTGAGGTAGACCTTCTACTCACTATGCCACCCCCTTAAGGATCTTTTTGGATGTTTAATGTTTATAGCATCTTAAACAAATCGTTCTGTAAATGGGAAATCCTCACTTATGTGGTTCCATATAGAACATTTAAGGTGTTACGAGAGTTTTACACTCATTTAAGGTCTATTGTGTGTGTTTAAGAACTGGGAAAAGGCACAAGTTTAATTATCATGTTACAGCAAAACTTTATTGTACCTGGTTATGTTTGGGTTTATTCTTGAATATAAAGAAACAAAATATAACAGATTAGCTATGTACAGTACATTTTGAATATTCCAATTAATATAAATCTAAAATCTAAATCTAAAATACAGATGTCAGTGAAAACATTAAATATTTGAAAAAAACATACTGTAGACTACTGTTCATAGTACTAGACTTTGTTCTTGTATGCAGTGGGGATTGAGGGCTCTTAGTATGAATAAGTAGACTCAAAGGGTGTATAAAAAGTGATGGTCTGGTTAAAGTTAAAAAGAACATGTATCTTACAATGCATGGGTAATGGTAAATTTAAAACACTCAATTATGAGGTCGAATGGGGACTTCTTCTTGAATGAAAACCTCAAGAAAGTCAGTAGTTATACACATTGAAGCAGCACTACTGTCTGAATTTCTTGACCATTATTAAAGACCAAAGGCCTTTGATAAAAACAAAACCAGACTTAGCCATTGTAAATGTACATGTCAGACACTTGACAGCAAGAAACATAAAATATATTATCCCAGCTCAGACCCAGATTGGGCCAGAGCCAATCCATCATAGTTTGACAAGTCAGTGAAGACGCCGCATGACCGCCCTTACTGTAGGATTTTTAAATAATGCGGTACTTAACTCTCAAAAAGAACAGGCTGACCCAGAGGCTGAGCCATCATAACCTTGCATTGTGTCTTTTTAACACCCAATTTATGCCTTTTCATATTCCTGGCAATCGCTTTAATTTCTTTTTTTTTTTTTTTTGCACGTCTGACACCACAATACCGTCTGCTTACTAATCAGGCTTAGTTTTTACACACTCCTTTTGTGACACAATATTCACTCTCTCTCTGCCCATTAAAAGGGGCTGCTGGCTGGTATGCCATGTTTTCCCAGCTGTGATTTAAACAGATGAGAAGCTCTTTTTTGACATTTCATTTCTGTGGGCTCATGAGAGTGGTACCCCTGAGTCACAGACACCATTTCCTGCACCTTTTGGAAGGTGCTTTAAAGAGTACTGCTTGCCTAAATTTAAGTATGTGCATGCAAACTTCTGTGCTGTCACATCAGACCTTTTCCCAAATGTTCCAAAGAATAAATAGTATTTGAAAGTGATGTGTAAATAGTTACCAGCTCTTTTGGGTGAAAAGTATTTTGTGTAGCTTCATAGTGCAATTTTAGTAGCTTGTCTTTATGCCATAACTTTATAGCATTCGCTATTTTATAATAGTGTAAATAAATAATATATGTGTGGCAGTCTGAAAAATGATCTTAGATGTCACCACATCTATACATTTCTGGAACGCTTGAAAAAGTCTGTGGTAAAAACAATCATTCTTCTTTTGCTACCTGAGTGTGATTTACTTACACAGTTTCAAACCAAGCACTGCTTTTGGGCAATTACATCATCAAAACAGACAACAGCTCTGTATTATAACAAAGGACAATTAAAACAATGTTTAAATGATATAATACAAAAAGAAATTGTCAACATAGCAAATCTGACTGAATTAATCAGCAATTATCTATGAACAGATGTTAGCAGGAACAGGCCAGCAAATTGGAAAAACAGCATTGAGGCTTATGTTCAATACATATATATATATATATATATATATATATATACTGCCTGGCCAAATAAAAGTCACATACTAATATTTCTTTGGACTGCCAGTTTTCTTTGAATTTGGCACACATTTTCCATGGCTTATGCAATGTCACAACATTTATTTCCATTCAGAGTTGCACCGCTGTGTAAAGTCTTCTCCAGCACAGCCCAAATATTCTCAATGAGGCTAGGTCTGGGCTGGGTGAGCCACTCTTTAATAATTTGAGCCTGATGAATCCTAGCATTGTCATCTTGGAATATGTCTGTGCCATCAACGAAGAAAAACAATCCACTGATTAAAAAACCTTGTCATTCAATATATTCAGGTAGACCGCTGACCCAATTTTTTGGGCAATGAATTTTGCTTAACCTAAAACTTATCAACAAGCAACCCCAGATTACGTCCCCCTCCAACTTGTACAGTAGGCACTAGGCATGATGTGTTCATGACTTCACCTATCTCTCTTCTAACCCTGATGCACCTATCACTGAGTAAACCTGGACTCATCAGACCATATAAACTTTTTTAATTTTTCCAAAAAATCCTAAGTTTATGCTCCCTAACAAGCCTTTCTTTCTAATTAGCCTCATTGATAAGTGGTTTTCTTAAGGCTACACAGCTGTTCAGTACCAATCCCTTGAGATCTCTTTGCATTTTGCATGTGAAAATGCTCTTACTTTCACTGTTAAACATAGTCATCAGTTCTACTGTTGTTTTTGCATAATTTAATTTTTTTATATTTTCTGACTACACTTCTTACTCGAAGATGCACCACTATACTACCTGATTTAAATAATGCTGGGGTGCAGTTCTAAACCCAGTTTAAGTCGTTTCACAATCTTTTTAACAAGCACAGGTTATGTCTTACGACATTGTCTTTAACAAATTAGAAGATCCTGACTGCATTATTTAGGGTAAAATATATTGTTGTCAGCTGAAACATATTAATCACTGCAGTTACTAACCAGTGGAAGCCTCTTCCCTATTTTCTTAGTTAGGTCCAATTGTTGAATTTTTTTTGGCCAAGCAGTCTTTATTGGTGTATATACTGTAAGTGGTGCTTATCTAATTTCAATCTCTAGTAAGGTTTCAGCATATAAACTGCAATTTTCTCTCTCTCTCTCTCTCTCTCTCTCTCTCTCTCTCTCTCTCTCTCTCTCTCTCCTTCTTTCTGTTATCCTCCTAATGTGCCCCAGCATTCCTAACATAGTGATGAGGGCACCCAAGTTCTCCCAAACATTGCATTCTCCCATAAATCACTAACTTCACACAGTTTAAGGCTCTTTCCTCTAGTCCCATGTTTGGTCAACAGAGACATGTAAATACTGCTGATTAAATAAAATCATATGTCAACACTATTCTGATGAAGTGAAAATATTTGAAACCCCATGTGTAAAATTCATTTTAATTTCTGGCCAACCCAAATATTGTCCCTGGCAAAGGTGGTGCAGTGCAGAAACGAACTATTGTATTGTCTCTAACCAGTAATTGTCAAGAAAACCACCATGTGTAGCATTATCATTAGCCATTGCTGATATTGCATCACTTTTTTGTTTCAAAATGATCTTGCTTGCCTGAGTATGGTTATCATTAGTATTTTGTTCCACATTGCTAGAGCTCCCCCAAGGCCATGTGTAACAACACATACACACCACACAAGCATCCCCAGGGGCCAGTATGTAATTTGTATTCTCTTTACAGTGGTGGATAATTTCAAACCCAGAAAGAACAGAGTAAAGCACCTACAGCCACAATAAGCATGTTCACTAGAAAATGAACATATCTAATTATCTAATCCTGACATTAATGCAAAAATTGATCTTCAACCTTTTATCCTTTGATCATAATAGCAGGTGAGTATTGAAGTGGCAGAACTTGAAGTCTGAGTACCTGCCATTTTATATCATAATCATAATAATTCATGAGGGTATTTTAGATTATTATACAATCAGATAATAATGCGAATACAATAACAAAGACAAATGAAAATCTATTTTTATATATTCATTTATTTATTTGCATTTGTTTATTTGTATGCTTGAACCACCACTCATTTAATCCTTTCCAGTTCAGTGAGGGCATATTTAGATATTCTGTTAAGCACCAAATGTCCCCACAAGGATAGGAGTATTTGACACATTCACACATGTTAAAGGAAAACTGCATTTGTTTGTTTAAAGAAAGTAAAAGAGCTTCAGGGGTTACTTTTGGTTACTTACAATTAGTTAATGGGGCATATGCATAGGATGGTTTAGCTTAATAATGATCTAAATCAGGAGCTTTATTTACTGTTAAAACAGAAAACATAGCATTAAACTTAAATTCTGTGTTACTTTAAATATTATTTTTTTATAGTGGACTATTCAGAGCATATTCTTTGTTGGTTTTGTCAATGGGCCATGTCTAATACAAATCTTAAGTATTTGTTGTATATAAAATATATATTATATGGAAAAATGTATGATGTACGTTTTTCATCTGATTAACTTGCTCTTAAAGGGTTTGGTTGTCTTTGCAGTGCTATTGAATGCACTACGTAATGAAATAGCATACAATTTTTTTTTTTATTTTACTTAAAAGTTACAAAAAGCTTTGTTTGTCCAGGGAAATCGCTGTTTTCTGAGCAGAGGTGAGAATTAGAGCACAGAGTCTTACGTAAGCACTTCTTAAGGCCAGATTTCTCTGCTCTACTATGCATGAATGTCAGTGTGTCAGTGTGTTACACTTTCAGCCTCTGCTACTCTGCAGAGATAACTGGATGCCACATTGCGAAAAGCAAGTCTGCTGTGCATACACTTCTACTAGTAATTTACAAATGGCATTGATGTGAAGAACAGGCTAGGACAATGATTCCCAAACCAGTCCTTGGGGACCACAGATAATTTAGCTGTTTCCCAGCACTGAGACGCACCTGTACCTGGAATTCATTGTGCTTTATTGTTTTATGGATTTTTAAACATGTTCTGAGCTGGGAATGTGTGAAAATTTTTACAGTTGTAAGGTCTGTGTCCTTCAGTTCCAAAACCTGGAATGAAAGTGAAAAGGCAAATTAAAAAACAAAAGAATTAATGTATGTGGAATCTAAAAATCGCCAGCAGGTGGCTTATGCTCCGCATGGCGCTCTTTCTTCTCTCCTCCCCCTCTTCCTTGTCCCTCCTGCCTGCAGAGTGAAAGCCTAGCAGAGGGCGTTTGTGCTCTTGAGGAGGGAGAAAGAGAAGAGAGAAAGAGAGAGGCTGATCGTGACACTCCCCCAGTCCAGGGAGCGTTGCATCCTGCCTCTAGTCACGCCTTCCAGGAGGAGGATCGTAGTGCTGCTTGAGCTGAGCCCTCACTCCTCACCACAGTGTGGAGCACCCAGTCGCACACTCACGCATACACACATACACACACATGCACTCAAGCTCACACACAGGCACAATTACTTCCACTCGTACATTCACGCTCGCACAGGCAAGTGGAAAGACAAGGAGACAGCAGGAAAAGAAGGCATCAGCCGGACACTGGAGAGAAAGAACATTGTGCAGTGTGTGGACTTGTGTCTGGGTTCAGGATAGTACTGGATTTTCCTTTTAGAAGAGTTTTTGCTGCTTCTCCTGGTGCTCAAAGCCAGACTTCTTGTGAGCTCCTTGTTCCCAGGGACGGTTTTGGTTTCACTGACGGTGATCAGATTCAGCTCTCGCAGCGCAGCTACATCATTCATCTGCACCGCTTCTTTGTGTATCAGCCAGAGCAGGATACACTGGAGCAGACTGCCTTGGAATATCTGACAGCTTTGGGAGAGATCTGACATTGTGCAGAAACAAGCAAATGAACAACTACGGAGACGAAGACAAAGTCGAGGCATGAGCAGGAGACAAGAAGCTTGCATTCTATAAGAAGTGATATCTGCCCCCCTCCTTCCTCCTTCTTCCATTGCCTCTTTTCCCTCTCTTCACTGCCACTGCCCCTTCTCTTTCTGCACAAACCTCTACTTCCCTGCCATTCTGTTCTCCTCTGTTCATCTTTTCTTCCGATCGCCTGTAAGAAAAGCAGGAGAAGAGTGCGGCTCACACGCTGAGAACGCAACTCCCACACAGTGACAGACATAAGGACAGCCGGAGGTCCCGTGGCACTCCCCATCAGTCTCTCTCTCTCTCTCTCACAAGCTCTTCATCCTTTTTTCACTGCCTTTTCTGCAAGGATCTAGCCTCTGGCAGAGCAAACAGAGGCATTTTAAGTTTTGGAGCAAGCACACGAGTCTCAGTAATCCTGCCACGGCCAGAGGGATTCTAGCTACATGGGCAAACGCTTGGAACAGCAACCAATGTACCCCCAGTACACCTACTACTACCCTCACTATCTCCAGACTAAGGTACCGTGATCTACTCTCCGGTTCTTGGGTTTTACTCTACTCTTTCTCCCTGTCTTTGTTCCCATGCTGACAGAATCTGTCTACCATATAAAATATCTGATTCAATTGTGTTCGGTGTTTTGCTTTACTTCCTCAAATAATTGAAAATGAGAAATAACGTTAATTATGTGTTCTTTTCACACACACACACACACACACACAGACACACACACACACACACACATTAATTTGCTCACACACCCAAATGTGAGATTTTGTCGCTTCAGCACAGCAGGCTTTGATGAGGGACCTGAATAATAACATCCATCTCTTGACTCCTACGCCACTCTGAAGTGGAAAATTGATTCCTGTGCATTGATCGAGATGTTGTTACAGTGCTGGTGATCTCTACCTGCCTCTATGCTCTTCACACACATCTTTATTCCCCCTCCCAGAACAAAAAAGTTGGCATCTGTATAGGGCGACTCATTAGGCGAGAAAGGGAAAGAGCATGTTGCTCTGACTGAGAGAACGACTGTCAGGCCAAGGGCGTGAGCACCCGAGTGATGAGATGCTATTTTCTCACATTAGGGTGGAAAAACTTTAGGCAGGAAAATGTATTAGGCAAAGGCTCTGGTTAGATAAATAGATTACTCCTGCATTTAACCTTTTAAAAGGAGTAGTACATGAGTAATATGAGCACATTCTTAGTAAATGTTGATCACAAAGTATAAGAAATGTAGCATTTTATACACTAATTCTGTACCATGAATCACCAAATTATTTTTTTCTTGACCTGCTATTTATTGTCTCACACTGCCTTCAAGGTCAGTTCAAATTAAATTGCACCCTCTTCTGTTTTTCTAATGAATTTCCCAGAACATCTCCATGGGAGGCTAAATCCCTGGAGTCATCTGTTTCTCTTTCTCTTTTTTCCCTTTTTCATTCAAATGCAACCATGGAATGTCTTCGCTGCAGAATCTATGTATAATGTAAAAAGATCTTATTGTAAGGGAATTAGTTTCCACTGACGTTACCAGAGCCAGATGTTAGCATTACAGAAGGAAGAACAGTATTATTTTGGGAATGATTATTGATTTCCAAATTATTTGAAGAAAGAGGAGATTTGTGCTAGGTTTCAGATTTCTGTTTTTTTTTTGCCTGTGGGTGACGTTGTGACGTTGTTAGTGTGCATAACTGCATGTCTCCATGTGTATGTATGTGCATTCGAGGAGACTAGAGATGTAAATGTCCGCTTATTAATCTTGATTCCGGCATGCTCTCAAAGTGGAGGCATTCCTCCAGGGGAAATCAATCATGTGGGGGAAGAGAAGCAGCTGACACACAATCACTGATCTCTCTCTCTCTCTCTCTCTCTCTCTCTCTCTCTCTCTCTCTCTCTCTCTCTCTCTCTCTCTCTCTCTCTCTCTCGATGTCTATGTCTCTGTTAATAGGCCCCCACTCACCCACTCACCTTGTGCACTTAGCCAGAATGCATAATATACTGGTGGAAGGTATGATTTCATATCAGTCTGTCTAATAAGACCAGGCTCGAGAATTATTCCATATTAAGAAATGTTTTTGTCTAGCTACCAGCTTCACACTGTAATGGCCATATTTGAGTATCAGTATAATCATATCCCATTCGCTGCTTTTCAGGCTTTTGAGCTTCTAGTGAACATCAAGGGCCTTTAATCTCCGCTAGTACAGTATGGAGATGCCTGTCAGTGTGTGGATATACGCAAAAAGCCATAAGTGTATATGTGAGTGCTCATGCGCTCATGCGGAGCATGCACAGGGAGGTATCCATGACAGCAGTCATACACCACTGGGATATAAAATAGATTTAAAGGGAAGTAATCCCCCTCCTGGTATTGTGCCAATAGAAGGATGTGAGGCCCCTTCAACCATTCAGTCAGCAGTGTGAAGTCAAGGCTGTACTTAGTGTGTGCATATATGCATGTGAGTGTGTGTGTGGTTCATTTGCACTCAGAAGGGTCAGATTTTGTGCAGCAAAAATAACATGCAGTGGTCTGTTTAAAGCTGTGCTCTCAGTGTGAGTGCACGCTAACTGGCCTGCAGTGCAATGACATGCAGAGTGTCAGCAGCGTCTCAAGAACCTTCTCTATGGGGCTCATTAGGCTTCTGCTGCTCCCAATGTTACTTAGGATTATAGCATGGCAACATGCTATTTACTCTGCCAGTGGATAATTGGGAGATTGATTCATAATGCTCCTGTCAGAGAACTTCAGCTTTGGCTGTGAAGGGGGAAAAAAAGAGAAAGCTTTCATTTCCTCCCTTTCGTAAATGACTATCAGCTCAGTAATTAGATTCTTTAATGTGAACTCATTTATAAGGTACATTTACAGTGATTATCTGTGTAATTAAAAACACCATTGCCACTAAATGAGAATATGTACCTAAGTCCAAGCATATTCACACTAATCAAGAAACATTTACCATTATAAAAAAATACAAAAAAATCTCAGCAATGTAAATCTTTGGGGTTGTCATATGGAATCGTATATATATATATATATATATATATATATATATATATATATATATATATATATATATATATATATATATATATATATATATGTGTGTGTGTGTGTGTGTGTGTGTGTGTGTGTGTGTGTGTGTAAAATATATATTTAATATAGGCAGATTGACCTAATATTTCTCTTTCTTGTTTTTATAAATATAACAATATTTATTTAAAAATGTATTCATTGAAAAGATTTTTACTCGTTTTCTAATTTAGCTCCATTCAAAATTCAAGATTTTTTTACTTAATAAATATAAATAATAAATACATACTGTTTATCTAGAAATAATACTTTTCACAGTCCTAGATTAATAGTATTTGCTACTAATACATACAATTTTTTTCATAAATGAAATAAATGAAAACAATTTTTTTCACAAACGTTTTTTCATAAATGAATAATTATGTTATATTAATTACCATTAAAACTCCTTTATAAGTATTATAAAAAGTATTTTAATATCAGCATCCCAAAATATATTTTTTATATTTATGGTCTAGTCCATAATTAGTGTATTTGGATTTTTTTCTATACATCAGTTTCCTTTGTGAAAGAAATCAAAACAAACTTGACCTTCCACCTCCTCTTTGCAAAACTTCTTGCATAAAAGAGAATTTTCCACAGAGGTGTTATTTGCTAGAGGCACAATAAGGCAGACACACAACGTTAGCATGTGGGTGTGTGTATGTGAATTATACAGTACATGTAAACTCTTCCAGTGGACAGCGCGCTGACGTTTATGCGGTAAAATGCTTCCTGTGTGTAGCTCCCTCTGTGTTGAGGTCTATGAAAAGGGCTGAATGTGTGTGTGTGTGTGTGTGTGTGTGTGTGTGTGTGTGTGTGTGTGTGTGTGTGTGTGTGTGTGTGTGTGTGTGCGTGTGTGTGTGTGTGTGAGAGAGGTGATTTTGAGCATCCTGCCCAGATTAGATCCATGTTACTCTGTGGTAGATTATAAACAGTGGTATTAAATCATTCCTGTGGTCTCCTACAAATTGTTAACCTACCACCACTTCTGCTTTTAAATATATTCAATACATAGTTTTCTCAATGTCATCTTTTTTTTTTGTAATATTCACATCATGCTTCCTGACTTCTATTAGTAAGAAGTGAAGAATTAAATTATTTTTTTTCCTTTTTTCTCACAATATAAAGGAAGCATATGCATGTAATTTCTTCAAACATCATGAGTTCATTAGTGAAATTTTGCATGATCCTTGAGACATCTGCAGCATGCTCTGTAAATAAAGAGTAGTCTTGGTTTAAAAAAGGAAAATTGTCTTTCTTGGAGACTGTGGATACATTCTTAGGGTGTTAAAGTGTTGTAGAGATCGAACCTCGCTCTAGTTGACTGCTTGGTAATACAGGTAATAGAGTATTATTACAGTAATATTAGTATTATAGGAATTAAACAAGACAGGCAAGCTGTTAAAGAAAAATAATCAACAATGGGGTAGTATAAAGCATTTTCACCACAATCATTTTACAATAATAGCACATCTTAAAGTGTTTTATTTCTTTGAACGTCCACAATTTAGTTATATTATTGTTTATAACAGCTATAAACAAGTGCTCATTCACCAGGTTTTTTATTTTATAAGTAAAAAAAATACAGCATGTCATATTTGATAAATAAGACACTGGGTATTTTTTCTATAAATGCCAAATAAAAATCTTTTCATGGGAAAATCTTCACCATATTAACAAAAGAAATATGTTTCTTTTATTTTTTATTTTATTAATAATGTTGCTATTATAGTTACTATTTACTACTTTACTATTAGAATTTTATTGTGTAAAAAAAAAAAAAAAAAGGTTGTGAAAATAGAGTACAATTTACACACATTAAAACGATTAAACGATTAAAACGCTTCAACGTTCAGCATTCACCGCTTTCCTATTATACAAAGCTAATCAACACCTTCAGATGGAGCACAATGAAACGCTTTTAAATATGTCAGTGTGAAGTTATACATTCTTTAGAAACAATATATCCAGATAAACTAAAAATAGTACTTAGAGTTTTTTTTACATGTATTGTACACATACAACACCAGGATGGGTGATTTCTAATAATAACTGCTGAAATACTGATGATATGTTTAAAAAATAATAAAATGTTTATTGCAGTTGTTTTTTTCTCCACTTGCACATTCTATTGTTCCTGAGGTACTTCCTTTATGAATGTTCAGGCCTGCTTTGAAAATTGCCTTTCATGTTGAACATCAATAATGGCAGAGAAAAATAAATAATCATAAATTATGCAAATCTTTACTTCAATAGTGGGGGGTATCAAAGAGCGACACGGGGTTCCAGTTGTGAATCTATGCAGCCAGTACATATATTATGTTGATGTTATACTTTTTTCTATTATTTTTGATTAAATTTACTTTTGACATTGTAGTCTATTCAGTCTTTGCATTTTCTCTCTCTCTCTCTGTCTCTCTCTCTCTCTCTCTCTCTCTCTCTCTCTCTCTCTCTCATCTCTCACTCTCTCTCTCCATCTCCCACTGTGTCCTGGGCATTCTCTCTAGCCATCTGTTCAGAAGGGTGGGGTTGACTCAGAATGCAGGAACACACTAGCCAGCCATACGCTTATATAGAACAAAAATGGTGGGTAAACCTATCAGTCATTTCAGAAGAACAGGTATATAGTAAAGAGAAAAATGTGTTCTGGTCATGTATTCACCATTCGAATATTTGGTATTAAACAATGAAAATAATTAAGGAGCTCATGGTAAGCGCCCACAGGAGTCCATAAAGGGCATTCCTTTGATACTTTGGTAAATTGGATCTGATACTAACTGGACAGAGAGACTTATCTCTAATGATAGCCTGTGAGTGGTTTTAAACAAAAGAGCCTTGCTAAACTATTGGTTTGTGTGAGCTAAAGGGAAAAGGGAAGCCCTGGTCCTAGAGTAATAGACCTGCTGCATTTTTAATAAAGGACCACTTTGTAACCAATGCTTGATGGATTTTCTACCTTTAAAGAGCCTGCTTTCTAGTTTTTATGCACAGCTTGCTTTTAGGCTCTCCGAGTGCTTAACAAAGCCTGGGCAGCAGGGATAAATGGCAAAAACAGGGGGAGCAACCTAAAGTCATGCAAAGAGCGGCATTATAGGGATTGATCACGATTCTGTGGCATTGTTCCTTTCTTCCCTGCCTTGAACTACCATCCATACACACAGCATATGGCTGGTAAGCGATTTTTACTGTAAATATAGCAGCACCGTGCAATTTGCTTGGCAATTTTGACAACTTGAGTACCTGAAAGAAATTGAGGGAGGGTATTTAAATACATGGTGATGATGCAATATACTAATAACAGTAGAGTATTAGTGTTATAGCATGAGGTTGTAATGCATTGCTTACAACCTGCCAATTTTTGTTAATTTCAGCAAGGCGTAGTCAGCTCGGTAGTAGCGCAGCATTGGTCTACAATAAGGAGGTCCAGTCTCCAACTTTGAAATAATCACCTGCCATCTGTGCAATCTCTCTAGAGCATAAGGTCCTGCCAGAAATGCTACTGTAACTAATCACAAAATGAAAAAAGGGAAGATTATGGCTATAGGACAGACTCATAGCTCCAGGATTCTTTCCTAAGCTCAAGTTACTATCTGTTTCACATGTTGTTCTTATGTCCGAATCAGTTTCATTTAGTTTTCATTCGCTCCAGCCTCGTAAACCCATGCTGCAAAGTGTATTAGCTTCTTTAAAGAGTATATAAATGTGTATATGATGCTGTAGGATGGCCTGGCATTCTCTCCAGGGTGTATTCCTGGATTGCAAGAAGTGTCATTGACATTGAATAAAGTCCTTAGTCAAAATGTAGCAATGAATTAATACTAAAGATCTAATTGCATTATTGTGTCTTATTTTAAGCTTATGAGGGTGAAGTGAATATCATGTGTATCCTATTTCTAGATGTAATCATTTTAAACTTATTTAAAACAAGTATTGTATTTATTGAAAATGTTTAAATGATATCAGAAAACAAGACATTTAGAAAAATGTCCAGAAATAAGCTTAATAAATATTCTAATCCAATTCAAATATAATAAAATTTTTCTTTATTTAATGTAGTTGTGGTTCATTAGATAAAAATAATTTTCAGTGCATGCTTATTCCTAATATAGGTGTACTGTATGCTGAACTTTAGGAAGGCATCTTATGCAAACATTTGTGGTCATGGGCTAATGGTTGTGGACATAAAGAATAGCCAGGCCATATGGTGTGTGTGTGTGTGTGTGTGTTTGTTGTTGTTGGGGGGGTGTCTGTTTGGCCGCAATGAGTGTAAACGGTAATGTGATAAATCATGACTGATGAGGTCTGATCCACAAGTGTGGGAAAAGGTGAATCATACAGGTTCTGACTGAATTAACACTAAAACTGCCCCCACTTAGAGTGGACCAGATGTGCTTAGCAACATCTGATAAACTAGCTACATAGCAGCTGATTTGTCATCTTTGCAGAAATGAAACCTGTGTGTTTCCGAGTGTATCTCAGAGGAAGGAGAGTGGAAGGACGTAAGGAAGGATGGTGCTCAAATATGGGGCTTTTTCATTCCCTCCTGTCACTTGCTCCATCCTTCTCCTGCGTTTTAATCAGGAGACATGCTAGAAATCGGCTCCCTCAGAAACAGTGCAGTCAAAGCCAAGGACAGGGTAGGAGAGAAGAGGTGTCATAAATTCTTGAATACACACTCCCGAGGGATTTCACTGTCCAGCCTCTTGCCTCAAAGCCTTGCCTCTTTTTCTCTTTCCAATTTATGCACACCTTATTGGCAGTTACGGCCACAGCAGGGGCCACTTTAATCGGATATTTACCCAGCACTTTTAACCTGCCATAACCATGTCCAATTCTCCACGCATGGCTAAAGAAATGAGCACACGTCACACTCACAATGCTTCGACCTTATTGTTCACTCTATAAATACTATAAGCCAGCTGAAAGATCTAGTTGCTCTGTAATATTCTTAATAAGATAAAGAATGTGCTTGGAGAATACAAGGTATAGCTGATTTATAACAACAGATAGTCCTGTCCAGGCTCTTATAGCTATATTCGAAAGCTCAAAAGCAAGCTCTCTGCTTGGGATTAGGTTATGTAAACAGTGCTTTGTTGTATCTTGGCTGATTTTATTTTCACATCTTACATTTTTATTTGGGATCATTTGCAAAGTAGACATTCAAAGACCTGGTCAACACATCACAAGGCTTACAACCAAATACCATGGCTACTCACACCCAAAAATTTTAAGTCTTCCTCTCCTATGTTATTTGATTTGCAGTACTATTATGTGTATAATTATATATATATAAAAATACAGTGTAAGAGTGTGATGTAATAATACTGTGGGGTGTAATCGGTGTAGATATAAGCAACAGACTTGAGTGGAATTAAATTGGCTTTGTAGTGCAAACATTGTCAACAGTGATATTTAGGCATTTCTACTTATGGAACCTAAATTGGAAGATTATTGTGAGTCGTCCTAGAAACTGTAACTTTGAATAATAAAATAACATGATTGCAAGCTTTAAAAGTGTCTAGAAATAGATACATACATTTTAGGTACATTTTATATGTTTGCTAATAATCTCAGAATATCCAGTGTATTCTCACGGCATGTTGCCCTGCATGTACTAAATAGATTTAAACCCGATGCATTTTGCAATGAATTCTTATAAAATTGTTGATCAGTGTCTATTTAGTAAACAATTCTGCTTGTTTTTTCATTAAATCCATGAGAGCAGTGGTCTTTCCACTTGGTTAAACTCCCTTAAGTGTGGAGGTGGGAGGAAATAGAGAGTTCCAGACTACACTTATTAGGCACTCTATCTGTCACACAACTCTGCACTTGATTGCAAACTCTCTTCACCGCACACAAACACACACGTACACACATACAGTGTGTATATATATACATATACACACTGTATGTGTGTGCGTGTGTGTATAGATTTTGCATATAGATTAGATATAGATTTAGCAAAGTCTAAATCTAAGATCTTTTGCGGGGGGCTATCCAGCTCCTTCACCATCCCCAGTTTTAGAGAGGGAGCAAGCAAACGATAAAGTGGTGGATGGACAGAGCAAGAGGCGAGTGTGTTTAAGTGACAGAGGAAGGGGAGGATAAAAGCCTGACAGGATTAGTCTTACAGACACTACAGGCTGTGTGACCTTGTCCTCTAAGCTGCCACATGCGCAGCATGGCGCTCAGTGCAAGAGTCAACTTCTCTACTCCTTTCTCTCCAGCTGTCTCATTTGCTCTCACACACCTCTCTCACATACAATATAAGTCACACTATATAAACTTTCTAATAGGTATGTTAATTTGATTTGCTGGGTGACTTTAAAAAGCAAAGGGGGAGTGCAGGGGAAATTTGCCAGCATGCTAGTGAGTGGCTCTACATATTTTATTAACCTCACTACTTTTATGAATGATTAAGCTGCTTTGTGTGTTCTGCTGCACTCCAGCTAGGCCACTAGAACCTACAAATAGCTTTTATGTGTCTGGCTAGGGCTTTGTTCACACTGCCAGTTTGATTTGCCTTAAAGTGCACTCTTCAATTCAGTCCTGAGTTGCCTTCTCATGTGTTCCAAAATTGAATACATATTTGATGCAAAATAAATGGGAGTGGTCATGTTGGAATTCAAGTGTGTTTTTCCCCCAATGCATTGTAATGTGTGTGAATATCATTGTTGTCAACATCCAATAATGGCAGTGGGACAAAACAACAATGGAAACAAATGAACACAGCAACAACTGTAACTATATTCTGTGGAAGGATGAGGAAATTGGTGACTTACTTCATATTTGGGAAATCCATTCATTCCAGATTGATTCCAGCTAAACTGGAAGTAATTAACAAAAACTGAGAAGTGTTTAAAACAATAGCTCAAGAATGAAATGTGCTTGTGTGGATCAGGTGTAGTTTAGTCATGTTAAAGACATATATATATATATATATATATATATATATATATATATATATATATATATATATATATATATATAATATTAACCATCTGATCTGAGCCAAAAAATACAGAATTTTGCAGTAAAGATTCCACTATAAACATACCATATTATATTTGGTTATAATGGTCTTACTGGCACATAGATCTTCCTGAACCTGGCCGTTGTGTGAGGCCTCGTCTGCTTAGATACTCATCTTCCATCTTGCGTTTGTTTCAAGTTCTGGTGAGATTCTGTCCTCCACACACAGCTTGTGATTCCCTTGTGCTGCTGTAAGGATGAAATGCATTTGGCTGGCCAAAGTGGTGGCATGTGCAAAAAAATACGTCCTCTTTTTTTTCCAGCCTTTGCACAAGCACAGTTCTTTCATCTCCTGGTGTGGCAGCAGGAAAGAGGAAGGAGGTTTGGAGAGGATGTTAAACTTTTTTATGCACATTTCTTTTAAACCTCCAAGTCCTTTATGCAGCTCTGTGGCTGTGTTCCACTCTACTATATCTGATGATCCATCAAGCCTAAAACACACTTCAAAAAGAGTTGGGACTCACACACAGATGTATACGAACAAACACAATCAGGCACATGCATGGTGGTAGGCTGTCTAATAGAGGTGTGGTGGTGTTTTTAGAGCCACAATGATGGCCATTTTGCTGAAAGGGAGTGAGTTGGGTGGGGTGGGAGTGCAGAAAGTGTAAGAGAGCTTACCCAGAGAGTGAATGGTTTCATTTCAGCTTGTGTTTCTATGTAGGCATGTATTTCTATCTTTAGTGGGGACCAAATGTCTGCACAAGGACAGGAACAAATACCAATTTGCTAAAAGCTCCCTTTAAAAAAAACAAAAAAAACCCAGCATCTTTTAGATAAAAATTTAAGTGCACAGATAAAAATCCTTCATTTTGGTTACTTAGGTTTAATGTAAGGTCACATTTATTTCTAGGCATAGCATTATTTATCTGCATTAATAATGAGATCAATATGTCAATGTGACGACAAGGAAAGTGAGACGTGTGTGCATGTGTGTTGCTGATGTTCATGTGAGCTACATACTAATTACTGTACCTCACTTGAGGGAAGACATGAAGCACATTTGAGACCATATTGAAATTCACAAAGGGATGTCCCTTGATGAAGTTTGATTTGACTGGCTTCAGAGGTCAGCAGAAGGCTTAACTGCCTAACCCTAATTAGAATAGAAACACCACTACAATATGCAGAAAGTCAGCATTACCGAGCTCAACTAATGAGACTGCCTCTATCTGGGGGCAACAAAACACACATGCACATAAACTAGGAGTCATGGACCTGCTCACTCACTGAATTTATTCCTCTCCTTTAAACGCTCCTTGATCAAGCAGCTTGAAAACAGCCTGCTTTGCCTTTACACATGCCTAATAACATATCAGTCCCTGCACTGCCACTATGTGCACACTGATGATAATACATAAACTAAGTAATACACAGATCTATAAACCATGAAGTTGTTTTATAGTGTAGTGTAGATCTACATTTCATTTCCCAGACTGAACATATTCAAAATAGATGACTGAAAATAATACAAAACATATTACATCCATATGTAGACTCGGTATCCTCATATCCATTTACAGCGGAATGGTGTGTTGCAATATTTGTGCAGTGTAGCAGCTCTGAGATTTGAGATTTGCCCTTGGAAGTGATATTGGCTGTGAAAAATTGGTATTGGTGCTCTCCAGTCAGCATAGCTGAACATTAGTGCATAAGACTTTATTGCAATACATTTACTGTCTTTGACTAAACAGTTTACAACCACAATTCCAAAAAAAGACACTGGGTAAAATGCATAAAAACAGAATTGAATGATGTGCGAATCTCACAAACCCAAATTTTAGTCACAATAGAATATAGAAAACATATACAGTGTTTCAACTAATGAAATGTTTACATTTTTAGGAAGATCATTTTATATTTGGTAAACTAGTCTGCGATGCAGGCAGGCCAGTTCATTGCCTGGACTTTTATACTACAAACCCTTGCTTTTGCAATAATTGCAGTATGCTGTTTAGTATTGTCTTGCTCAAATATGCAAGGACTTCCTTGTTGCTTTAAAACATGTATATACCTTTAAGCATTGATATTACCTGTCCAGATGTCCAAGCTTCCCATTCCATAGGCACTAATGCAACTTCATCAGAGTTTAAAGCATTTTAACTAAGGGCTGATAATAAGCCGGATGGTCCCTCTCCTCTTTAGTCTGGAGGATGCGGGGGTATTCAAAATCTCTTTTAAATTCCGATTCATCTGACCACAGAACTGTTTTCTTTTTTTCCTCAGTCTATTTTAAATGAGCTTTGGGCAAGAGAAGATATTCAAAGTCTTCACAAAATTATGTTGAGGAATATTATTCTGAAATTGTTTCACAATCTGTAGACATAGATTTTCGAGTGAACTTCTACCCATCTTTACTTCTGACAAACTCTGGCTCTATAAAATACCATTTTTATATCCAATAATGTTACTGATCTGATGCTAATTAACTTAATTAGTTTTGAAATGTTCCTCCAGCTGATTTTTTAGTCCCCTTATTGAGTCCCACCTTTTGAGACATGTTGCATCCAGTAAATGTGTCCCTTAAATGGTAGATTTTCTCAGTTTAAACATTTGATATGCCTGCTAAAAAAACTCATAGAACGTCTTCTCCTATAACTTAAAAAATTGGCTTGGTTTTAATGGAAACTGTAATAGTTTCTGTGGGTCTCTAATGCTAATAATTTTTTTGGTAATACTTTTAGTGGCATATTATGCATAGTGGATACCATTACGGACCAATAGAACACTTTTGACAACTTTTAGATCTCATCTGGGATTTGCTAAAGCACACTAGGGACTAGGACATCATTAATCATTCAGATTCTAGTAAACTTCTACAATGGTTGCTTTGGTTGATGATAATGATTTAATGATGTACACAAACACATTCCATAATATAAATTATATATATTATATATATATATATATATATATATATATATATATATATATATATATATATATATATATATATATATATATAAAGTTGTTACACTGTACAAATTGTGAATAAAAAAGGAATGCAATAATTTACAATATTACAAAATAACAATAGAATATAGATAACATATCAAATGTTGAAAGTGAAACATTTTGAAATGTCATGCCAAATATTGTCTTATATTGGATTTCATGAGAGCTACATTCCAAAAAAGACAGGTAGCAATAAGAGGCCGGAAAAGTTAAATGTACATATAAGGAACAGCTGGAGGACCAATTTGCAACTTATTAGGTCAACTGGCAACATGATTGGGTATAAAAAGAGCCTCTCAGAGTGGCAGTGTCTCTCAGAAGTCAAGATGGACAGAGGATCACCAATTTCCCCAATGCTGCGGCGAAAATAGTGGAGCAATATCAGAAAGGAGTTTCTCAGGGTTTGAAGTTATCATCATCTACAGTGCATAATATCATCCAAAGATTCAAAGAATCTGGAACCATACTGGAAGCCCATGATCTTCGGGCCCTTAGACGGCACTGCATCGCATACAGGAATGCTACTGTAATGGAAATAACAACATGGGAATACTTCCAGAAAACATTGTCGGTGAACACAATCCACCGTACCATTCGCTGTTTGCCGGCTAAAACTCTATAGGTCAAAAAAGAAGCCATGTTTAAACATGATCCAGAAGTGCAGGCATTTTCTCTGGGCCAAGGCTCATTTAAAATGGACTGTGGCAAAGTGGAAAACTGTTCTGTGGTCAGACGAATCAAAATTTGAAGTTCTTTTTGGAAAAACTGGGATGCCATGTCATCCAGACTAAAGAGGATAAGGACAACCCAAGTTGTTCAGTGCTCAGTTCAGAAGCCTGTATCTCTGATGGTATGGGGTTGCATGAGTGCGTGTGGCATGGGCAGCTTACACATCTGGAAAGGCACCATCAATGCTGAAAGGTATATAACAACATACGCTCTCATCCAGACGTCGTCTCTTTCAGGGAAGACCTTGCATCTTCCAACATGACAATGCCAGACCAAATACTGCATCATTTACAACATCATGGCTGTGCAGAAGAAGGATCCGGGTACTGAAATGGCCAGTCTACAGTCCAGATCTTTCACCCATAGAAAACATTTGGCGCATCATAAAGAGGAAGATGCGACAAAGAAGACCTAAGACAGTTGAGCAAATAGAAGCCTGTATTAGACCGGAATGGGACAACATTCCTATTCCTAAACTTGAGCAACTTGTCTCCTCAGTCCCCAGATGTTTGCAGACTTATAAAAAAAAGCGGGGATGCCACACAGTGGTAAACGTGGCCTTGTCTTTTTTGAGATGTGTTGATGCCATGCAATTTAATATCAACTTATTTTTTCCCTTAAAATGATACATTTTCTCAGTTTAAACATTTGATATGTCATGTATGTTGTATTCTGAATAAAATATTAAAATTTGAAACTTCCACATCATTGCATTCTGTTTTTATTCACAATTTGTACAGTGTCCCAACTTTTTTCAAATCGGGTTTGTAAATAAATAAATAAATAATAATAAATAAATATATATGATGTATAATAACATATACTAGTTTACAAAGCAAACATCTATAGTTACATTACAATACATAATTATGTTAATTTATTTTTTATTATTGAAATAAAAAGGGATACAACACTATGAAAATACCCATGGCCCATGTAGGAGTAAATTAAGCCAAACATCTTTTTGGCAAATTAAGCCATTTTCAATTTGTAGCTGTGGGTGTAACTTAACTGTGTAATAATAATAATGTAATGTGCTCTTAGAATAAAACTGTTAGTTTATGTGTGGAGATAAAATTACACAGTAAATTAGATCATTGCTGTATATGTTTATTGAATAAATGAATGAAACTGCACTTAGTATGCAAATAGATAGATTTTGTTTAGTGAGACTGATAATATCAGAGACGAGGATCAATACATAAAGCATGGTCAGTTCAGTACAGGGGAAAGGGCAGTGCTTGTCTCCCACTGCAAGCAAATAATTCCAAACTGATCTTTATTCTTTTGTTAACCTTGCTTTTATTATGACTCCAAACACAAGCCAGGCTCATGAACAAAACCAAATGGTTTCAAACATTCCTTTATACAATGCATCTTTCTATATTTTCTTTGGCTTAAATTCATGTACTTCACCTGATGCAGGATTGGCACATAATAACAACTCCAAAACAAATTCCTTGTTTCTTGAACTGTTGTTCTGCACCTGAGACTCCTCTATTTGAGAACAAAGGTATTTTATAAGCATGTCAATCTCAATCACATAACCCAGGATGTTTACTCATGTATTTTAGAGCCAGAGCAGCTTCAGGAAGGAGATTTCCAAGACACCATACAGGGGGTCAGCTAAGTCACATGCGGGGAAAAAAAAACATATGAGGATCTAGAAGAGAGTTGAAAAGAAAAAGTATATGTCCTTTCTAAAGACAAGACTGATGGAGCAGGATGAAAGGTGAAGCACTGGACAACAAGGTGAAAAGAGAGTGAGAGAGAGAGAGAGAGAGAGAGAGAGAGAGAAACAAAGAGAGAGAGAGAGAAGAGAAGAGGGATTAGAGTTAGGCTGTCTTCTTCAAAAGAGAGGCCACAAGCTGTCTGTCTCCCTCCATCAGCCTCAGCTAAACTCCTGTGCCCAGGCTGAGTAGGGTTTGCATAATTTAGCAAGGTGGGCAAGCCCACATCTGCAGATTATCATAGCTAATGGAACGGAAAAACAGAGGAGAGAAATGAAAAGAAACAAAGAAGCAAGGAAACACACATATTATTAAGGCTTTATCTGTATTGTATCTATTTTAAAACAACCTCATGCGCATAATTGCACAAGTAAACACACGCACGCACACACACACACACACACACACACACACACACACACACACACACACACACAAACACAAGCAAAAACCTAAAGCATATGAAATTAAGTTGTATGGTTGATATTGGTTGCATCTGTCTTTTATGTGGTTATATCACTATACTGTGTGTTTTAGTTCTAAGCAGAACACACTGAGTCACTTTCATTAGCATGCCTTCCAGGTTTTTAAACTTGGTTTGTTTTAAGCTAGTCCTGTATTTTTTATTTTTTTGATGGTGCATGCAGGACTGCTGTTGAAGGGATCGTAGGATCAGATGGACCTGAGGCACTGCTGCTCCTCAGAGTGGGTTTAGCTTATTAGGAAAGAGATTAAAGAATCTCTGGTTCTGATTTTTTTCTCCTCTCCAAAGGAAAAGCCTCTGTTGGTCTTCACAGATGTTATCTAGGCTGTAGCAGCCCTGCTCTTTATCCTTAGTGTAATTGTTCCTTTGTTTTGGACATGTGGTGCTCGGCTATGAGATTAATCAGATATGACCAGGATGATTTTAATGTCAAATCTATGAAATATTAGCTGAGTTTGTGGATTAAGAGCAGATTGTGTTTATGCAACAAAAAAGGCATAGGTCAATGGAAGATTTAGGACATAAAATATGGATAGATGGATTTTATAAACCACAAATTCAGTATAACAACATGCATACGTAAATCTTAGTCTGTGTCCATTATATAAATGCTTTACAAGCTGAGAAGATTTTGGATCATTTGGTGAATTGCAGAGGTGTGTGATTGGCTGAATAAATAATTCTTGTTTTCTCTGCATAGTGCAGATGCAGCCTGAATGGTTCCAGGTAGGTTTTGATTTTAGACGCTTTCTGGCCCTCTTACCTTTGGGGGAAGACAGAGCACTTCTCTTTTACTACACTGCAGCTTTGCTTCTTAAAATCTGCTTGAGGAAAAAGGTAAGAGTCCCAAAAGTTCACCCCTTACCACCAATTAAAATCATTGAGTTAGTGGATCAATTATTTACAACAGGAAGTGCTTTTGAAAGGTAATTGCTCAAGGGTATTAAATTGATCTCCCTTGTTCCTTGTCTTTTTCTTCACCTCTCCTCCTATATTCTTTCCTATCAAATTGAATTCTTTATACTTTTCAGGAATTTGCCTTTTTTACCCCACTACTGCTAGTTATTACTGCATATAGTAAACATGGTTTTATATGAAACCAAAAATGTCCAGTATTTAATAAGGTTTGCTTGTTCATTCGGCCTTTTTTAACCAAAATGAACTATCACAGATTATTGCATATTCGCCATTCGCAAGCATAGTGATCTTGTCTCAATACGCTTACATTTATTTTACATTTACTTATTTACATTTCCCCTTACACTTCCTAATACATAGATTATGTCACTTGACTTTATAATGTGGTGTTTATTTTTATCTGTGCTGGAGTGAGGCATTGTTGTAAGGCAGTGTGGCAATAAATAGGGCTATCACTCTGTGTCTGAATTGTAATGGGCTTGGTGGAATGAAGCCTGGCTTAAACGGATGTTACCTGCCTGTACAATAATTGGCACACTGACAGTGAAGCACAAACGGAGTGGGAAGAGGCTGTTGATTGGAACAGCCAGTGTACCTAGAGCATGGCACATGGCTGTTACAATGTAAAAATAATTGTTTTTCTTCTCACCAATCACCTGATAAACTAGCATGCATCTAAAACAAGCAAAAAAAAGTTGTTGCTGAATTAAGTGAAGAGTCAGCCCTGATTGTTTATTTGAGTGATCACATTGTGCTCGGAAACACAAATATTTTTGGAGATAATTACAGTGGGTGGACAAACAGTTTAAATTGAGCTTGACTATTGTCCAAGCAACACACACTGTTTTCCTTTAACCCTTATAAAACAGGTTTTTCTAAGAAAGTTGGATATTAAATTGGTTGCACCGGCAGATGTAATGATGCTACCAGCAAAAATTTATTGTGAAAGTCATTGTCAATATATCCAGCACATTAGCTATATTCAGTTTTATATTCAGCATTCCATTTACTTATGTGAATAAAATGTATGAGGTAATGAATAATACAGTATAATGGCTGTTTTCAACACAATGCATTTTACAAAAAGCTCACCCAAATCACTACTGATGTTTTTGACACCAATCAATTTCCATATCGCAGATTTGCAATATAGTGTGAAGGCAGCTGAGAGGCTTTAATTAAATCATGCTGTGTGCCCCGATAATTATGTTTCGTTCTGTGATATTTGTTTTAATATAAATACTGATCGCAATTAGACAGTGGTGGAACATGTACAAAACAATAAAACTACTGTTAATGCTGTAATTCAGCTGCTTGATAGTAAAAGTAGTTTTTAATCAAATTATTCTAAAGAATATTGTTATTAAGTATTCTGGTAAAAATCTACTGAAGTAATTCATCCTAAATCCTTTTCTTTTTCTTTTCCAAACTTACCAAACCAACTGAGATTGAATTTCAACAGTGCATAAAGAAAGGTTATGCTAACTGGTTATCAAACATAGACAAATATTGTTGTTTTTATATATTGTGTATAGTTTTGGTAGCTTGCTAGGTATGTAGCTATAAAACTTTCTATATATCAATTTTTCATTTACCTAGTTTTCACACAAAAGAGAAATCAAAGCGATATATTAGGTATCTTAAGTCTTATATCAAAATATATGGCTAGTTAGCCTAGCTCACTTAGCTAACTAATGACTTACTTAACAGTTTCTACAGGTTTGATGTGAAATGTTGGCACACTTGGATTGGGGCTTGCAAATTTTGCAGATCATTGTCACACTATATATATATGTCTTCTGGTGGTCTAGTGGTTAGGATGTGGCGCTCTCACCGCTGCGGCCCGGGTTCGATCCCCGGTCAGGGAACCAACCCCAGCCACTTTTAGTGCCGGTCCCAAGCCCGGAAAATGGGGAAGGTTGCGTTAGGAAGGGCATCCAGCGTAAAAATGTGCCATATCAAACATGCAGATGGTCTGCTGTGGCGACCCCTAATAAGAGAAGCTAAAAGAAAGCTTATTGTCACACTGTGTTATTGATTGGGTTACTATATATATATATGCAATTGTTTAATTATGCTCAAATGTAATCATGCAAATCAAAGCAAAGCAATCCATGTACTCAGATACTGTAATGGACTTTCATGTGGTTTGTTACATTCCCCCTCTGCATTTGGATCGTTATTTACTCTATGATGTTGATAACAGGGCTGTATAATCGCTCTAATCGTTTTTTTTTTTTTTGCTCTCATGTAGCTGATTCAACTTTTCAGTTAATGACTAGGTTTAATAGTCCTGCTCGAGCAAAGAAATCATCCACGTCTGCTGCATACCGGACTTACAGGATTTCTATAAATTTTTGTGTCTCTTCCAAGAACCATTTCTAAATACATTTATGTACATGACTTAGTATTTGTGGGTCTCCACAGTTCCCTTGAGGAGTGTCTGGATGATTGCTGAGTGTGACGGCTGTCTTCCCAACATACTGTATCACACTATAACACAGCATGCAGCACTGTCCTCTGTGTTTTTAACACCCCCATTTCATAGTCTCTGCTGTTTTACTGCATCAGGTTTCAGGAGTAAAAATATTACATGGGTTCTTCTCTTCCTTTAGCCCTCTTTTTCAACCCAACCCCCATACAATATAAAAGCAATATGGTGGAAAATGGATAGTTCTAACCTTCCAGAGTAATTCAATATAACCATCAAATCAATCAAAACTCTAAAAATTTCAGCTATTAAAACAAAATCACTGACCTAAACGTGTAAAAAAAAAACAAAAAAAACAGCTTGTATTTAAAGTGTGTTAAAATATTTGGTATAGAAAGTCTCTTGTTTGCTTCTATAGTATCATCTATGTGTGTAACTACGTTTGTGTTAGTTATCGTTTCTCATCTCTGTGTCCAAATCAATTCAGGCAGCTGAAGCTTTAAAGAAGAAGACACATTTGTGGTGAAATATAGTTTTGCTCATGAATCTGCCTCGGCCATGCCACATAGATAAACTTTTTTGACCACACACACAAACACACACACACACACACACACACACACACACACACACACACACACACACACACACACACACTGCCTTGACATGATATGAGAGTGTTTGTTGGTGCATGATTAATGGACTGGAAAACTGATGACTCAATACAGTGAGAAGACAGACACAGGCAGTGTTTGAGTGACATTTCATCATGTGTGTGAGTGTGTGTGTGTGTGCTGATGGGTGATGTGTAGATTAAATTCAAGGTTGACATGTGAAGCCATTTTGGTCGCTTGAGCGCCAGTATAATTTATATTACTGTGAACTGTTGAAATTCCCTGAAGTAATTACAGTTATTCAGTATGTTACAGCAAGTTTACTGTGGTGTTATATAAAATATTATTAATGACAGGGTCTATGCATCCTTACTGGGATTAAAGAATGTGAAAGTAGTAGCTCAGTGGTTAAAAAAGTAGCTCAGTGGTTGGATTTTTGCTCTGTACGTTGTGAGTTCAAATCCAAGCACAATAAGCTGCCACTGATATGCCCATGAGTGAGTCCATTAAACCATCATCTGCTGAGTTATGTAGAGGATAAGTCACTCTGGATAAGGATTTCTGCCTAATGGTGTAAATGTAAATTGATCGATGATCAAAGTATATTTTTGAATTATAACCGCTTCATCTCACCTCGTTTGAGTGGAGTTTCACAAGTTTTATTTGGCCTGGTATTGATTTCAGTTGTACACTGTCAGGACTGAACAAAGTCCTGCTTTTACTTTTCCTTCTTTCCTTCAAATTGCCATAATATAAGCCTGACCCCACATTCACCAAATTGCCATGTGATGGTGATTAACTTGATACTGAGTAATCCTGACAGAAAAAGCAATGGATGAAGGAATTCCCAGGATTGCGTCAATCTGGAATATTTGGAAAGCTGAATGAAATGGAATTTTAATAAAGTTAACTCTTTTATATGACCGTCGCAACTTTTTTCTGAATTCGAAAGTGATCAAAGGTTTTGTAAGATGATCAGCTCCTAAATCACAGTAATAGATAAAGCTGTCAGGTACGTTCCTCTATGTAGAGTGATAGAGTTGTAGTTTAGGGGAAAAGCTCTTTGTCTACAAAGTAAAAGTGTTCGTGCGCCAGGCTAAGGCTGTAATGAATTTGATAAACTGAGGCAGGACCGTAACCCTGCAGCTCAGAGACATTTCTAATTGATTGATAAGGCCCTGCCTTGTCCTCCACTTTGTTGCCGGGGTAACGGCGATTGTGCCCGAGAGGGCTCGATCATTGCTCTGGTCTGAAGAAGCCTCTCATTCTGATGTAAATTCCAGGCCGAAGATTGGGAGCTGGAGAGTGCAAAGCATTGGCACTGTTTCTTGTAACAATACAGGACGAAGTCATTCTCGGATTAAAATGGACTGTGGCGGATTTGTGAGCGTCCCGCTGCCTGTTCATATGTAAATGAGAAAGACATTGATTGTTTCCTCACATTTAAATACGAGGTGTCTGCCCTAAAGGGACTAGGGATTTGGTAAGGCTAATGCAGCAGCCAAAAATTATATTCTTCATTTGCCTCACCCTTTGACGTGTAAAATTTTGTAAAATATTTAAGATAAGTTGATATATTACAATGATACTATATTACACCTTTAAAATAAAACATTTTAATTAAATTAATTCATCTTTAGGAACCATTTTATTCTGGTCAGGGTCAAGGTGGAGCTGGAACTTTTCCCAGGAACTTGGGGCACGATGCAGGAATACACCCTGAATTAAAATCGATCACAGGTCACCATTCACAGACACACACACACACACACACACACACACACACACACACACACACACACACACACACACACACACATATATACACACATATATATACACACATATATACACATATATACACATATACACACATATACACACACACACACACACACACACAACAAACTCTAATTCAGCTCCTTGCATTATATGACATTTGCATTGTGCCTCCATGCCATCCATTACAAAATAAATATTCATGTTTTAGATTTATTTAATTCCTGTTAAATCAGTGAGCTCAGTGACATAACTGAATTTGCATGTTGAATATAGTTAAATGAAATTTGCATGGGTATGTATATTCATACAAAGACTGAGCCTTCAATTATTCATGCTTTGAGAATATTTGAAGCGCTACAAAGTTCTGGTGAATAATGTTGTAGCGTAGCTGTTGTGAAATCACAGATGTGAATGAGTCACTGTGGAAAAGTGTGGAATGAGGCACAGATTGTCATATATTATGTAGGTGGAATGAACTGGAGAGCAGATTGAGTGTAAATTCATGCTAGACAAATATATATTTCTCTCTTAAACATACACTCTTTCTTTCTTTCTTTCTTTCTTTCTTTCTTTCTTTCTTTCTTTCTTTCTTTCTTTCTTTCTTTCTTTCTTTCTTTCTTTCTTTCTTTCATTCTTTCTTTCCTCCCACTCTCTCTCTCTCTCTCTCTCTCTACAAATATTTTATATATATATATATATATATATATATATATATATATATATATATATATATATATATATATATATAGTGTGTGTGTGTGTGTAAGGGTGTGTGTAAGGGTGCGTGTGTGTGTGCGTGTGTGTGTCATGAGAGAGGCCAGAGTGGAGGATGTTGTTAGTCCTGTCTGGCTGAATGTTTGTGTAACTTGTTTATGACATTAAATGAGCGTGGGCCTGACGTTAACAAGCTCGAGGATGGTTTCAGCCTCTGGAGCTGTGTGCTCCTTCTAAATTAAAGCCAGTCTGTTTGTCCCTGCATTCCTGCTGAGACACAGGAAGAGAGTGAGAGAGAGAGAGAGAGAGAGAGAGAGAGAGAGAGAGAGAGAGAGAGAGAGAGAGTAAAAGAGAGAGGTAGCATGAAACATAGAGAGAGAGAGGCAGAGAGCAGACCTAGTGTGTGTGTGTGTGTGTGTGTGTGTGTGTGTGTGTGTGTGTGTGTGTGTGTCTACTGCACTGTGTAACTTATTGGAAAGGTCAAAAGTGAAAAGCTTGTGTAGGAGGCACGCTCTTTAAGCAGGCTTTCTCAGTTTTCGAAAGCCCATTCACCGCAGGATTCTGTTATGAAGAAAAGCTCACGCTGGGATAATTCCATCTTTCCAAGCCTAATTGGTAATGCTTAATTCATGCACCTTAACATAGAAAAGAAACAAAATGCCTGAACCTGATAATCATTACCTAAATGGAAGAAATCTCGGAAATGTTTTAAGACAGATGAAACTTATTATCAGCACCCACATCTATCATTATGCTTTAATGTTATTGATTTTTTTTCTTTTCAAATTTAATGAACAGGACAAAAAGTGGTATATGAGTGAGATAGAAAGGTGTTTTTGTTTATTTATTTCATGTAGAAAGAAAGAAAGAAAGTAAGCAAGAAATAAAGAAAGAAAGAAAGAAAGAAAGAAAGAAAGAAAGAAAGAAAGAAAGAAAGAAAGAAAGAAAGAAAGAAAGATTTTATAGTCAATCTGCACTCCAGCTCTTCCCTTCTGAATAAATCTGGATGAATATTATCTTATATTAATGCACCATTGTCCTTTTTAACAGTCCAACATTATTAATAATGAAAATACAAATAGAAATGCAGTAATGCAATACACATTTAGAAAATAAACAATTGTCAAAAAACAATAATTTATAAATCTCTAATAATCAGTTCGATAATTGCAATAACTATTACTTTACACTATGCTTACATTACATTTCAGTACAACATCCTCCTTTGATCTGCCATTCTTCCTTCAAAATGTTAGCTGAAGATCCGATACGTACTGCACTTATTACTGATTCCAAATGTTTACAAAATCTGTTCAGAAAAGCAGACTGTAATTCAGGATATTATTGACTACAATCCCTAATGGCAGCCTCTGGTAGTCTTTCTACAGACACCACACAGCCATTAGCTAGAGGCTAATGGGCTAATGTATGCAGTAATGGATCCTCAGGTCAGACAGTGTCATGCTTTATAAAAGCTGAATGTAGCTTCAGTTGTGTGTGTACTCTGCACAGTCTGGTCTTTGGGATTTCCTCTGGCCTCTAGGCTTCTGTTGTCCGGAAGGAACGGATCTCAGCCCTGCTCCCAAAATAGGCAACATTCTTTCCCTAGCCCCAGGAAGCCCTCGGGTAGAGTGTGATAGGAGTAGAGATGTCTCTGTCCCATGCACAGCGTGTACTGTCGATCACTGACCTTGGGAAAGAGCTAGCGTGTGTGTGTGTTTGTCAGTGTGCCTGTGAGTCCTTTAGATCCATATGTTATTACCAAGATGTAGGGAATAAGAATGCATGATGCGGCTTGTTTAAAAAAACGCTGTGCTGTTTCACTGTCAACATTGTGATATAAATGCATTATGCATAAACACACACACCTTTGCACCTTGTGCAGAATCACATTTAGCTGAGCCTGGATAACTCACCAGTTAGTGCACACTAGCAGAGGAGACCTGCACTTATGGAAATCTCTCTCTCTCTCTCTCTCTCTCTCTCTCTCTCACTTGCTTTTCTTTCTCTCTCTCTTTCTTTCTCTCATACATAATGAAGGGTGGGGTGGAAAAGAGGAGCAGCCATTTGAAACCCATTTTGAAGTACTCTCCAAGAAATATTAATTGTTTGGTGACTGGAGGACTCTTTAGGGAAATGAGGGCTATCTGAGTGTGCAAAGAGGAGATAATGTGTGTGCACATCACTAACCCTTAAATTGAGACGGCACTAGGGTACTGCACCAGAACAGCCCGGCCTACAGACGGTGATAGGGTGAGATGCTACAAGAAAAGGGAGGGGAGGAAAGGGAAGATTTATCCTTAGAAAATGAGAGGGTGGAGAGTCTAGGAGGAGGGACATGGGTATAAATGGGTTTGATAGACTGATTTAGTTACTCTAGAGAAAATGGGAGTTAAAGCAGTGGAGAGAAAAAGATGCCTGTTTAAAAGTAGGAATTTTAAACAAAAGGATTTTATAATTTTTAAAGATAGTTTTAAAGATAGCTCTTAATACTTCACTGCTTTATTGTATTATTTTATTAGTTGTATTAGAGCTTATCTCTTTTTTTACATGTCTTGCAGAGGTAGTTCTTCACTATAAAGGATTCATTACTCATTTAAAATTGTGCAAAATCACTGAAAAATTGTTTAATTATTATGTCTGTAGTTTTCTAGACATGTTATCATCATATAATCCTAAAGTTACCCTATAAAAGTAAAAAAAAAAAAAGATTTCTGATCTGATCAGGCAGGGGTTCCAGGCTTTTAGTTATACTTTTTTTTTCTTTTGGCTGCTCCCGTTAGAGGTCACTAGAGTGGATTATCCGTCTTTTATACCACTCTGTCCTCTACTTTTGTCTCTTTTAAACCAATCTTAGTTACATTATACTGTGAAGAAACCAGAAATTATCTCTACCCACAGTCAGACAGAGCCTACTAGAGAATTCCATATGAGCAGCCTCTATCTTAGAGAATTCATCAGGAAATACCTTTTGCAATTAACATTGACAGAAATTATGCTGAGTTGTCGTTTTAGCCTTTTTGTAATTATTTACTAACATATGTAAGAAAAAGAATGCTGTTATATGGTTTTGTCTTTCTTTCACCAAGTTTTATAGACTTAATGGCTAAGCTACAGCTAGCTAAATTGCTAGATTTTTGTTAGCTAGCTTCTTAGATCTGTTTCCATGCTTTCTATGGCCTAGCTTACTTCCTTATGTCCCAAGTTCCAAATGAACACAACAGTAGTTTCAGCAGATGAGCCATTTAGGCAGCAGGGACATACTTTTAATATTTGAAAGGCTAAATATTACAAATTCACAACTTTAAGTTAATTTATACTTTACTATTCAATTTCTTAATATTTATGTGTATATTCAAGTTACAGCCTTGTCAACATGTCACAGAAGTAGCATGCTTCCCCCTGTCACTAACCCCGGCCTGTGTGCTGGGGGAGCAATGAGCACTTTTGACGTTTCAAAGGCTTCCCCGTCACGCCTCCTGACATATTACACATGCCGATGTGCTATCGTCTGGCCCCTGACAGCTGCACAAATTGGCTGAAAGAGGTTTCAGAGGCGAGCTCTTTGATCAGGCGCTCTTTTGCTCTCTTCTGCTACTTCGCTCCATCATGCCGTCATGTAGCAGAAACCAGGCAGTGGCTTGCTGTGTAAAAATAAGCCCATGCAAAATGAAGATTTTTTGCTTCGGCAATACTATTATGTGTGTGTGTGTTTGTCAGTGTGCCTGTGAGTCCTTTAGATCCATATGTTA